>NW_027361669.1:24062500-24120914 GCF_039654945.1 Dendrobates tinctorius
CATCAAAGTTTGCATGAGCAGACGCATAAGTGGGATGCTCATGCTTAGGATGGCGTCGTCTGCGCTTACCAGCCGTGTGCATTCCTCAAAACACTGAAGGGCTTTACAGAGGTCTTTCAGCTTCGACCACTGCACACCTGTCAACTCCATGTCTGCTCTCAAAGTGCCTGGCCGTGTATCCTCCCACAAATGCATTATGGCCTGCCTCTGCTCGCACAGCCGCTCCACCATGTGCAGGGTGGAGTTCCACCTTGTTGCAATGTCGATAATGAGGCGGTGGTTGGGAAGGTGGAGCAATCGCTGCAGCTTCTGCATACGAACGGAGTGTACAGGCGACCGGCGGATGTGCGCGCACAGTCTTCGCACCTTCTGGAGCAGGGCTGTTAACTCCGGATAATTTTTGAGGAAGCACTGCACCACCAGGTTCAAGGTGTGAGCCAAGCAAGGTATATGGCTGAGTTTTGAAAGGGCTATGGCTGCCACAAAATTACGGCCGTTATCACTAACTACCTTGCCTGCCTCAAGATGTACACTGCCCAGCCATGACTCAGTTTGTCGCTTCAAGTACTCGGCCAGCACCTCAGCGGTGTGTCTGTTGCCCAAACACATCATCTGCAACACAGCCTGCTGACGCTTTCCACTAGCTGCTCGATAGGGGGACACATCGTGTGCAACAGTGGCAGCTGCAGATGGAGTGCTCGTACGACTGAGCTCTGTGGACGAGCTTTCGCTTCTGGAGGAGGAGGAGGAGGGTGGAACGCCTACAGCCAACTGTTTCCTATACCGTGGGCTAGGCAGCACTGTCCCACCACCGCTGTCCCCTGTGGACCCTGCATCCACCACATTAACCCAGTGCGCAGTGATAGACACGTAACGGCCCTGGCCATGCCGACTGGACCATGCATCAGTTGTGAGGTTTCCGCTCACTGACTGCTTGAGTGCATGGACAATGCGGTCTTTCACATGATGGTGGAGGGCTGGGATGGCTTTGCGAGAGAAGAAGTGGCGACTGGGTAGGTCATAGCGTGGTACTGCATAGGCCATGAGTTCGCGGAAAGCTGTGCTTTCCACCAACCGAAAGGGCATCATCTCAAACGAGATTAGTTTGGCAATGTGGGCGTTCAAACCCAGTGTACGCGGATGAGAGACTGAGTACTTTCTTGACCTACTCATAGTGTCTGGGAGGGTGAGCTGGACTTGAGAGCTGCATATGGTGGAAGTAGCGGTGGACAGGGCGGACTGAGAGAGGGTTGATGATGGTGATGGAGTTGGTGTTCTTTCTGATGGCCTAGAATCAGTCTTTCGTTGATATAACAGTGGGATTCCCTGACTGCTGTGGCCTTGCAACGACACCTCAACATTTGCTGCTGTGCTAACCGGTGGGCTTACAGTGGGGGAAACAATGTAGCGTTGCTGACTACCTTCGTTGTGATCAGTTGCACATGTGGCACTTGAGGTTTGGTGTTGTGTCCACGCTTGCAAGTGCATGCTGGTTAAATGTCTAAGCATGCAACTGGTATTCAAATTTTTCAGATTTTTCCCTCGGCTAAAGGTCTTTGCGCACTTCTTACAGATAACCTTGGCCTGATCATGAGGATTTTGTTCAAAAAAGTGCCACACTGCACTCTTCCTACTTTGGCAGACATTTTGCGGCCTAGCACGCTGTGATGTTTTGACCCTCTGTATAAGCTGTCCAGCAACTCTTTTGATGTTTGGAACCTGTCTTTGGAGTGCTCCGGGCCTGCCAGATAACAGCTGTTGCGATGTCGATGTCTGCTGTGGATGCTCCTCATCTGAGCTATTGGAAGCAGCACCCTCTTCCCCCAATGGATGCCAATCTGGGTCAACAACTGGGTCATCCATCACCTCCTCTTCTATGTCATGTGCACCTTTCTCTGTGTCACCGTGTATGGTGGTATAGTGTGCGGGAAGGGGCACCTGAGTCTCATCAGGGTCAAAATCTGGCTCTGTACACTGCGAGGACAATGTAGTGCTCTGAGTGAATGTACCAGCAGAATCATCCATCAGCGGCTGTGCATCAGTGCACTCCATGTCAGATTCATCTTGGCCTGGGTAATTCACCATTTCACTTGATAATCCAGGCATGGTATGTGAAAACAGCTCCATGGAGTAATTAGTAGTATGGCCTGCGTCATCCTTCAATCTTGGTTGGGGTGAAGGACACAAGGAAAGGTGTGGTTCATGAACATGAGCCTCCAATGACGACTCAGTGCTTTTACTTTTTACAACTGAAGAAGAGGAGGCGATAGAGCTGGAGGCTGAGTCAGCAATGTAAGACAAAACTTTTTCCTGATGCTCTGCCTTTAAAAGCGGTTTGCCAACTCCTAGAAAACTAAGCATTCGAGGCCTTATGTAGCCAGACGATGACGCAGGGTCAGCACCTCCTGCATTCGGTCCTATTTTGCTCTTGCCACTACCATCAGATCCACCACCAACACCATCATTACCAGCTGCCAACCCCCGCCCAATTCCACGGCCTCTTCCACCAGCCTTCCTCATTTTTGGTAGAAATGTAGACAAAATCCAACAAACTATATAGTAATGTAAAACAAGGTACAAGGTGTCTATAGGACAGGGGAGATTTAGAATTTCTGCACATACTTGTGGACAGTGGACACTTTTGGATTGTGTGAGGTCCACTGATATCTGAGCGCTATGTGACAGGCTCTATGGCACAGCTGCCTGTGACTAAAGTAACGAGAGGATAATGGAGATTTTGAATCTCTGCGCACACTTTTGGACACTGGACACTTGTGGATTGTGTGAGGCCCACTGATATCTGAGCGCTATGTGACAGGCTCGATGGCACAGCTGTGACAAGTGACTAGAGGATAAGGGAGATTGGATTGCTTTTAAAAAAGCAGTTTGCGGAGCAGTGGGTAAACAGCAATGCCAGCGTGTCAGGAAGCCTTAAAAGGCAGCCCAACAACCAACACCACTGATACACCACAATATAGCCTCCCCTTGCACTGCACACACAGTGACTTGTGTGTTGTGCAGGCCAAATCGCTAGCAGCAGAAGCAGTTTTTTTGTCTTCTTCCCTGCCTAACGCTCTCCCTACAGAATCAGCAGCAACCTCTCCCTATACTAAGATCGGCAGAAGTAAGATGGCGGTCGGCGTGCACGCCCTTTTATACCCCCTGTGACGCCCACCAAAGCAAGCCAATCACTTGCATGCCCTTCTGAAAGATGGTGGTGACCCATGCCTAGGTCATCACGTTGCCCACAGTGTCCGTGGATCCTGATTGGCTGAAAAAGAGCGCAAAACAAACTTTTGAAACGCGACTTTGGCGCGTAAGTCGCCGACCTCGTGGCCGACCTCATCCTAGGGTCGGGTTTCGTTTCATGAAACCCGACTTTGCCAAAAGTCGGCGACTTTTGAATTTTTTCGACCCGTTTCGCTCAACTCTACTTTTAACCCTTATAACTTCCTAACAAAAAAAAATTTTGGTTCCAAAATTGTGCTGATGTAAAGTAAACATGTGGTAAATGTTATTTATTAACTTTTTTTGTGTGCCGTAGCTCTGTGATTTAAGGGCATAAAAATTCAAAGTTGGAAAATTGCAAAATTTTCGCCAAATTTCCATTTTTTTCACAAATAAACGCAAGTTATTTGAATGAAAATGTTACCACTAACATGAAGTACAATATGTCACGAGAAAACAATGTCAGAATCACCGGGATCCATGGAAGCGTTTCAGAGTTATTACCTCATAAAGGGACAGTGGTCAGAATTGTAAAAATTGGCCCAGGAGTTAACGTGCAAACCACCCTTGGTAGTGAAGGGGTTAAAGTCTGCAAAGTTCAGGCCAGTGTTTTGTAGGGCCATGATGCGCAGCTGTGTCCTGTCGGTGCTGGACAGGAGTCCCTCAATAAATTCCTCGTTTAATAATCTGTCTCCATCCTGCACGCTGTCTGGGTCAATATGCTTTATGGCCTGCAGTGCCTACTGAAGGTTAAGGGCATAGTCCCGTATACTGTCCTGCACCCTTTGTTAGCACACAAAGAACCTCATGTTTTATTTCTGCTGCAGTGATGGTGTCAAAGGTGCCCCTCAGCTTAGCCAGAATTTGCTTAACAGTCTCTCTATCAGTATCCTGCCAGGACTTTACTTCTCTCTGAGCCACACCAGTTAACTGTCCAATGAGAATGCTGATGCTTTAGCTTTCAGAAAGGGGATTCACGTCAATCTGCACAGTCTCTCCTTAAAATGACTCAGGGTATGTGTCTCCACTGAGTACTGCTGTAGCCACGCCTCTCCCGGTATATATGGCATTGATAGCTGCATTATAGGGACTGCAGCAGCGGTCTTCAGATCTTGCTGCACTCTGGGGGCTGCATCGGCCGCTGGATTCTGCTGTAGTATGTGGGCTGCAGCTGCGCTTTCAACTGAATCTTGCAGCACTATGGGGGCTGTGGCTGCGTCCGCTGCTAGATCTCCCCCTGTGCTGGACATTTCCCCCCCCCCCAGTGAATCTTAGTCAGGCTCTGACATTCCGCTGTCTTACCAGTCTGTTGCTCTGTCGGCGGGATGAACTCTGTGCCCCGGGTGCCCAGGCCTCAGTTCCCTGTTCCCCGACAGCTGATGTTTGAGCGCGGGAGCGCAGCACTTCCCTTTTCGCGCTCTCTCAGGCTCCGCCCATGACGGCACACCCCTTCTGCTTCTTGCACACTGCGTGGTGCTGTAATGGCGGCAATTCACCCAGTTCCAACAAAGTCTATGGCACACAGTACCTGGCAATACCGGGGAAAGGACCCTGTTCGTGACGTCAAGTTGGATCGCCCGCCAGGGCAGTGGGGATACTCGGTACTGGGCCACTTCTTAAAGGAGCAGTGTCACTGCAGCAGTGACCCAGTCTGTGGCCCTGGGCATCCAATAAAAGGGGATATAGTGAAAAAGGGATAGTTTGCAATAAAGTGTTCGTGACACCACCCGTGGTATTCGGTCAGAGGACCGACGCTGAAATGCAGATCCTATGGGATGATTATAAGGCAGCAGAGATGGTTAAGTTCTCCATGGGTAGAGCTGTATCCCAGGGCAGGTAGGATATTAAAGGTGATGATGGTGGTGAGTGTGGTGCAAGGCAGGTGACGCCTGAATAATTTAAAATACACAACAGGGTGCAGTTTCCTTTACATTTTACTGATCAGTGCAGGTACAGTCTGGGGCTCAGGTTACAGATGGTTCTAGAGCCGGACAGTCTGGAAGCAATTTGGGAATTTCCTTAGGTGGGTTGTGAGGCCTCCTTTCTAGCGCTATTTTCTGAGGTACGTGCTGCTGTATACTCTATTCAAGTAACTCTTTCTGTCTGATGCTTAGGTAGAACTCCGCTCACTTGAAATGCAGCTGTAGACGGCTTCGGGGATTGCTCCTGTCTGGGGTCTCTGGCTCACACGTGCTGCTGTGTTGTCGAGTATCAGTTGGGGACAGAGGATCTACGGTCTTCTGCCCTCCAGATTCTGCTGCTGGGGCTTTAGTAGCCACACAGCCTCGGGCTCAGGTGCCCGATCACTGGCGCTAAAGCCTGGGGTGAGCTCAGATGGAGCTCCTATCCCCAGCTCCTCTCCACACGTCCTCTCTTTACCTTGTTCAGGCTCTAACGCTCTCCACTAACTTCCTCCTCCTGACCAGAGAGCAGTTCCCCTGAAGTCGGGTTTAGAGCTCCCCCTGCTGGCCTGGAGCAGGAACTGTGTTGCATGCTGGAACTACCTGGTAAAGGGATTCCTTCTTTGTTTCCAGGCAGAACATCACTCCCCCCTGGAAGGAGGCAAGGCCATTGTGGTACCACAACTGCAGATCTGTGAGGATTCTCCGCTGTTGGCACTGAGAGCGATTTGCCACATTCATACTAGAATTGTCCAGCCTCGCTCAATAAACTTGAATTTAGAGAGGCTGTGTCCATCTAGTCGGCACATGAAATCATATACAAATCACATACTAGCGGTCATGCACCTGCTGCTCCTGACGCCATCACCGGAGAATCCTTGCAGTGTGATGTGAGGCAGGGGCGGACATACCGCCGGTTCAACCAGTATGACTGCATCGGGGCCCAGAGGCTATAGGGGGCCCCTGCAGGGCGGCTAATGATGAGGGCAATCTGGCCGGTATCTCGGGGCCCAAAGCTCCGAGGGGCCCCTGGCCAGATTGCTCTCATGTGCAGCGGGCAAGGAGCGATCCCAGCAGCTAAGCTGCCTGCAAGAAAAAATAGCAGGAGCGGAGCTGCAAGGATCTATCCTGCTTCCTACCCGGCGACCGCGCTTCCTGTCTGACAGAGAGCAGCACCGCTGGATGATGTTAATCAGTGGCCGCTGTGCCAGAGCAAGGGAGCACAGGTGCCATTGATGCTGTGGACAGGTGAGAAGTGCTTGTGTGTGTGTGTGTGTGTGTGGCTGGAGGAGAGGGGGGTGATGGAGAGAAGGCCATGATGGGGTGAAGGCAATTATGGGGGTGATAGAGAAGGCAATGATGGGGGTGATGGAGAGGACAATAATGGGATGCGGGGGGAGAAGGACAATGAGGGGTGTGGGGGATTGGGATGGGAGGAAGGGGGACTTATAATGGACTTAGGAATAGGGGGAGGTGAATTATCCTTTATTATGTCTAACACAGTCCCTTAGCATATAGTATACGTACTTATTATGTATAACAGTCTCTTAGCATATAGTGTATTCACTAATTCTGTATAACACCATCGTTAGTCACATAGTTTCCTCTTTTATTACTTAAAACACCATCCCTTATTATGTACCATCCTCTCTAGTTATATATGGTGCCCTGCCTTATTATATAGCTTCCTCTGCTGTTATGTATAGTGCTGTCTCTTGCATAGTGTAATCTTGTTACAATAATAATATAATCTTTATTTTTATATAGTGTTAACATATTCCACAGTGCTTTACAGTTTGCACACATTATAATCACTGTCCCCAATGGGGCTCATAATCTAAATTCCCTATCAGTTTGTCTTTGGAATATGAGAGGAAACAGGAGTACCCAGAGGAAACCCACGCAAACACGGGGAGAACATACAAACTCCTTGCAGATGTTGTCCTTGGTGGGATTCAAACCCAGGACTCCAGCGCTGCAAGGCTGCAGTGCTATCCACTGAGCCACCGTTCTGCCCATGGTTAATTTTGTTGTTCACAGCACCCTCTTTTATTATTAATAATATTAATAAATTTTATTTTCTATAGCGCCGACATATTCCGCAGCACTTTACATTTCAGAGGGGACTTGTACAGACAATCTACATTACAGCATAACAATAATCACATAGATCATAACAGATACCAAGAGGAATGAGGGCCCTGCTCGCAAGCTTGCAATCTATGAGGAAAAAAGGTAGACACGAAAGGTGGGTGATAACAATTGCCCTGATTGTATGGACCAGCTTAAAATTGTAGGGATTGGGGACTACTCGTATTGACCTGGGAAGTGCATTCCAAAAAATTGGCGCAGCACGTGTATAGTCTTGGAGACGGGAGTGGGAGGTTCTGATTATGGAGGATGCTAACCTCAGGTCATCAGTAGAACGGAGGGCACGGGTAGGGTGGTAGACTGAAAGGAGGGAGCAGATGTAGGGTGGTGCTGAGTCATGGAGTGCTTTGTGGGTGAGGGCAATAAGTTTGTACTGGATTCTGGAGTGGATGGGTAGCCAGTGTAAGGACTGGCACAAGGCAGAGGCATCGGTGTAACGATTGGTGAGGAATATGATCTTGGCTGCAGCATTCAAGACAGATTGGAGGGGGAAAGTTGGAAAGAGGGAGACCGTTTAGAAGAGAGTTACAATAGTCCAGACGAGAATGAAAAAGAGAAACCGTAAGAGTTTTTGCGGCGTCAAAGGTAAGAAAAGGTTGAATTCTAGAAATGTTTTTGAGATGCAGATACATGGTCCCCTCTCTTTTAAGATCTAAAATGACTAGAGTTGAGCGAAACGGGTTGGTCATATTCAAATGTCGGCGAATTTCGCTGAAGTCGGGTTTCGTGAAACAAAACCCGACCATAGCATGAGGTCGACCACGAGGTCGGCGACCAGAGCGCCAAAGTCCCGTTTCAAAAGATGCTTCCAGCGCCCTTTTTCAGCCAATGATGGAGGACGCACACTGTGGGCAACGCGATGACATGGGCATCAGTCACCACCATCTTTGAGAAGGGCATGCAAGTGATTGGCTGGCTTTGTGTGGCGTCACAGGGGCTATAAAAGGGCGTGAACGCCGACCGCCATCTTACTTCTGCCGATATTAAAGAAAAAAGTAGCATACTCCAGCAAACCTGCTATATGGGGAATATATCATAGTAAAGACAATGTAACAATAGAATACCCCATAATACTCAGTGCTGTGGACTGTACACAGACCAATTGTCAAACTGACATGAGAGGAGAGGGAAGATAAAAACCTTCCAAAATGACAATAGAGGTCAGAATATATAAAATTGCTTTATTGGACACAGGGCAAGGAACAATACAGATTAAAAGTTATAGCTGATAGCTTGTCACAAAAAGGCACCGTGATCTACATATGCTGCTTCAATATAACCCATATATAAGGGGGACAGAAAGATATAACCCTCATTTCATATGACAAAACATAGCATATTCAATTGAACAGTGATAGTACAAAGAAGCACTAAGGGCAATGAGTACGTCCCACATACCAAGTATGTGCAAATGCACACAGGCAAAGTGAGAGGTCCAGTGCCCGCCCCTATATACTGCTTCAATATAACCCATATATGGGTTATATTGAAGCAGCATATGTAGATCACGGTGCCTTTTTGTGACAAGCTATTAGCTATAACTTTTAATCTGTATTGTTCCTTGCCCTGTGTCCATTAAAGCAATTTTATATATTCTGACCTCTATAGTCATTTTGGAAGGTTTTTCTCTTCTGCCGATCTTAGCATTAGGGAGAGGTTGCTGCTGCTGATTCAGAATAAGGGAGAGCGTTAGGCAGGGAAGAAGAACCAAAGAACTGCTTCTGCTGTTAGTGATTTCCACTTACAACACAACACTTTGTGTGCAGTGACAGGGGAGGCTCTATTTTTGTGCATCAGCTCTGTTAGGATGCCTTATAAGGCTCCCTGATAGCTGCATTGCTGTTTGCTCACTGCTGTGCAAACTGCTTTTTTAAAAGCAAAAATACATTTCTTCCTCTTTTCTGCAGTTACCAAACGTTCATTTTTCCACCCTTTTTTGTGTGCAGCAGTCCTGTGTATTAGGCTGCCTGCGTCCAAACTTGGACTGAGAGCATCATTGTCAGCGTCCTCAAATCTCTAGTGAGATTCAAATTCTCACCAATCCTATAGACACCCTCCACCTTGTCATACCCCATCCAATTTCAGCCTGTTACATTGAGGTGTAATCTCTACTGGGCCTGAGACAATAGTTGAGCATCCTCAAATCTATAGTAGAGATGTACGACTTTGCCTTTTTTCGGGTCGAGTCGGGTTTCATGAAACCCGACTTTCTCAAAAGTCGGGTCGAACAAAATCGGCCGATTATTGTGAAAAGTCGAAGGCCGACTGAAACACAAAACCCAATGCAAGTCAATGGGGAAGCAAAGTCGGCAGGGAGTGGAGGACATTAAACACACCTACAGTGCCCATTTGAATTGCAAAAACATCAATTTTTATTACTGAAGCTTGTCAACCTTAATTTACTTCATAATAGTTACGCACTGAAAACTGGGGGTTATTTGGCTAAAGTTGTGGGGGGGTAGGGCTGGCTCCAGGTTTTCATGTGCCCTGGGCCAAAGAGCGCCCCTTTAACACATACCACAACTCATGATGCTCCGATACGTCAGAGAAATAGCGGTATAGTACAATGAAAAATACTTCACTTTTTACAGCTCATGACTGATATCCATTTTAAATTCTCCAATAGCTCCAAAAACGGACTGTATATTACTCCACACAGTATTATGTTCACTGCATAGTGCGCTATACAGAGTAATGAGGCCCATATATTTCTCCATACAGAATCATTGGTCCCATATAATGTTTGAAACATTATATGATGAGCTCCACATAATGCTACAGTAAATGTTGGTCCCCATGGATGAAGCTCCACTGTCTTATGGGCCCAAATAATGCTTCATTTATAATGGGGCCCCATTTTTTAATTCTCTAGTGTATAATGGGCCCTGTAAATGCTGCTCCAGTGTCTGATGTCCACCTTTGGAATGCTCCAGTGTATGGTGGGCCCCATATATCATTCTCCAGAGTATAGTGCTCCCCAAAAATTGCTGTCCCAACATTGAAAACAATTAAATAAGTCTCCTCGCTAGGGAATCCCTGTACTAGTCTGGACTCCTCGTCGTCCCCATCTTCCATCTCTCTGCACTTGACTGTTTAGGCAGAGGGTGTACAGACGTGATGTCATTGTGCTCTCTGATCAGAATATCATTGTCAGGAAACACGGAAGACGTCATGGTGGTGGAGCAGGGAGAGGTAAGTATTTCAACTTTGCAAGTGGTGTGATCCTGAGCAAGCAAGTGGGGCCCACTCGTTGGCGACGGCACTGGCACAGGGCGCCTCATAGTACGGCGGTGCGTCTGACGGCGGGTGGGGGTGGGGTGGGGGTGGGGTGGGCATTCCCACCGGCAGAGACACTTTTACGTACTATGAGGGGCCCTGTACCAGTGCCGTCGCCCATGAGTATGCCCCCCCACCTGCTCAAGGGACCTGCACTTTCATCTGCACCTTCCTCTTTGTCACCGTGTAAGGTGGTATAGTATGCGGGAAGGGGAACCTGAGTTTCCTCAGGGTCAGATTCTGGCTGTGTAGAGTTTGAGGGGAATGTAGTGGTCTGGGTCAATGTACCAGCAGAATCATCTAGCAGTGCCTGGGCATCAGTGCACTTGTGGCGCCCCCAGGAGTACTGTCGCCACAGTGGCATTACCTTCCTCCTAGGGAGTGTGATGTCATGCTTTGGGAGCAATGAAGGATCTCTCTAGCAGTTAAACCAACACACAACACAGTTCCCACTCCAGGCCAGCAGAGAGACCTCTGAACCTGACTGCTGAGGAGCTGCTCTCTGTGGTCGGGAGGAGGTAAGTTAGGGCAGTCTGTGAAGGGAAGGGGAAGTGTGTGTGAGAAGGGGAGCTGGAGGATGAGCAGAGTTAAGGCTCACTCCTAGCTGGAGCGCATGGTCCGGATTCCGGTCTCCGAGTTTGTAGGGACACTGACGTTCCTGCAGCAGAAACCGGAGGCAGTAACAGCTGTAAATGCTCTGTACCCAACTAAGGCTCGGAGGACCCATCAGCGACGTGTGGAGCCAGAAGGAAAAGGCTACGGCTGACTGCCATACGAGAAAGTTCCAAAAGAGAGTCAACAGGGGGAACTTCATTGAACTCAGCACTGCGAGTACCTCAGATAAGCGCTAGAATGGAGGCCACACTACCTATCTGCAGAGAGAGAATTCCAAATTGGTTTCCAGGCTGACCAACTCCTTCTCCATCTGTACTCTGGGTCCTGGACGGCACTTACCAAGTAAAGGTAAAGGAACTGCATGACTGTGTCTGTCCTCTTTCTCCTGCGCCTGGCGCACGGCTCTGCTACATCCTGCACTGCACACCATCTACCAACTCTTTCATCTGCCCTGCGACTAAGGCTCTACCTGTGCAGGGCTTCTACATCTTAGCTGCACCACAACATCTGTCCCAGAGAAGCGACACTGCAGCGCTGGTCAATATAATCAGAAACCACAGGTAGCGTCATGTATCACCTATAAACATAGTTCACCCCTTTGCATGGGCGCCCAGGGCCACGGAACAGGTCACCACCACCGTGACACATCCCTGTGAAACATCGGCCCGGTACCGTTTAACCCCACTGCCCTGGCTGGCCACCCACACTCCATGTCAGATTCATCTTGGACTGGGGAATTCACGATTTGACTTGATAACCCAGGCATGGTATGATAGAAAGAGCTACATGGACTAATGTGAAGTGTGGCCTGCTGCATCATTCACTTTTGGTGGGGGTGAAGGACACAAGGAAAGGGGTTCTTCCTGACCAGGAGCCAGCACTTTACGACTTAGTGCTTGCATTTTTTGAAACTTCAGAAGAGGAGGGCATATTTGCTGGAGTCTGTTTCGGCAATGTAAGCCAAAACCAGTTCCTCATGCTCCGGCTTTAAAAGCGGTTAACCTACTCCCAGATAAGGTAGCCCTCCAGGCATTCCGGAGCCAGGCAATGACGCAGGCTCAACACCTCCTGCCTTAGGTGCTATTGTGCTTTTGCCACTACTAGCAGAAGCACCACCACCAACACCACCATCAGGACCAGCTGGCAACCCCTGCCTACTTCCACGGCCTCTTCCACCATACTTCTTCATTTTTTTGAAAAAGTTACCCAAAATAACAACATCTATATGGTACTGTAAAACAAGGAAGAAGCTGTATATAGTATTGGTGAGAATTTGAAGCTCAGTGTAGATTGGAGGATGCTGAACTATTGTCTCAGGCCCAGTAGAGATTACACCGCAATGAAACAGGCAGAATTTGGATGGTGTATGACAAGGTGGAGGGTGTCTATAAGATTGTTGAGAATTTGAATCTCACTATAGATTAGAGTTGAGCGAAACGGGTCGAAAAAATGAAAATGATTGCAAACACATTCTTTGGTATTATCTTCATTTAATTTGTCTTAAATGAAAAAACACAAATAATTGTCCTAAAGCCTAATTGGATATAATTCCACACCAAACATAAAAAAGTGGGTGGACAAAAGTATTGGCACTGTTTGAAAAATCATGTGATGCTTCTCTAATTTGTGTTGGCAATAACTAAATCACACTTGCAGCCAGTTGACATGGATTAAAGTTGACTCAACCTCTGTCCTGTGTCCTTGTGTGTACCACATTGAGCATGGAGAAAAGAAAGAAGACCAAAGAACTGTCTGAGGCCTTGAGAAACCAAATTGTGAGGAAGCATGAGCAATCTCAAGGCTACAAGTCCATCTCCAAAGACCTGAATGTTCCTGTGTCTACCGTGCGCAGTGTCATCAAGAAGTTTAAAGCCCATGGCACTGTGGCTAACCTCCCTAGATGTGGACGGAAGAGAAAAATTGACAAGAGATTTCAACGCAAGATTGTGCGGATGTTGGATAAAGAACCTCAACTAACATCCAAACAAGTTCAAGCTGCCCTGCATTCCGAGGGTACAACAGTGTCAACTCGTACTATCCGTCAGCGTCTGAATGAAAAGGGACTGTATGGTAGGAGACCCAGGAAGACCCCACTTCTTACCCCGAGACATAAAATAGCCAGGCTGGAGTTTGCCAAAACTTACCTGAAAAAGCCTAAAACGGAAGAATGTTCTCTGGTCAGATGAGACAAAAGCAGAGCTTTTTGGGCAAAGGCATCAACATAGAGTTTACAGGAGTAAAAAAGACGCATTCAAAGAAAAAAAACACGGTCCCTACAGTCAAACATGGCGGAGGTTCCCTGATGTTTTGGGGTTGCTTTGCTACCTCTGGCACTAGACTGCTTGACCGTGTGCATGGCATTATGAAGTCTGATGACTACCAACAAATTTTGCAGCTTAATGTAGGGCCCAGTGTGAGAAAGCTGGGTCTCCCTCAGAAGTCATGAGTCTTCCAGCAGGACAATGACCCAAAACACTTCAAAAAGCACTAGAAAATGGTTTGAGAGAAAGCACTGGAGACTTCTAAGGTGGCCAGCAATGAGTCCAGACCTGAATCCCATAGAACACCTGTGGAGAGATCTAAAAATAGCAGTTTGGAAAAGGCACCCTTCAAATATCAGGGACCTGGAGCAGTTTGCCAAAGAAGAATGGTCTAAAATTCCAGCAGAGCATTGTAAGAAACTCATTGACGGTTACCGGAAGCGGTTGGTCGCAGTTATTTTGGCTAAAGGTTGTGCAACCAAGTATTAGGCTGAGGGTGCCAATACTTTCGTCTGGCCCATTTTTGGAGTTTTGTGTGAAATGATCAATGTTTTGCTTTTTGCTTAATTCTCTTTTGTGTTTTTTCATTTAAGACACATTAAATGAAGATAATACCAAAGAAATTGTGTTTGCAATCATTTTCAGGAAGAAACTGAGTAATATCTGACAGAATTGCAGGGGTGCCAATACTTTTGGCCACAACTGTAGCTGGTGGTATTTTGGGTACATTTTCACAAAAATGAGGAAATATGGTGGAAGATGCCATGGAAGTGGGCGGGGGTTGCCAGCTGGTCCCGATGGTGGTGGTGTTGCATCTGTTGGTAGTGGCAAAAGCACAATAGCACCTAAGGCAGGAGGTGTTGAGCCTGTGTCATCGTCTGGCTCCACAAGGCCTCGAAGGCTGTCTTTTCTGGGAGTAGGTAAACCACTTTTAAAGCCAGAGCTTTAGGAAAAAGTTTTGGCTTACATTGACACAGCCTCCAGCTCTCTCGCCTCCTTCTGAAGTTTCAAAAAATAAAAGCACTGAGTTGTCAGTGGAGGCTCCTGGTCAGGAACAACACTTTTCCTTGTGTCCTTCACCCCTACCAAAAGTGAAGGATGTGGCAGGCCACATTACCGATTACTCCATGGAGCTCTTTTCACATACCATGCCTGGGTTATCAAGTCAAATTGTGAATTCCCCAGTCCAAGATGAATCTGACATGGAGTGCACTGATGCACAGCCACTGCTAGATTTATTTGCTGGTACATTCACTCAGAGCACTACATTGTCCTCGCAGTGTACTGAGCCAGAATCTGACCCTGATGAAACTCAGATGCCCCTTCCCACATACTATACCATCTTACACTGTGACACAGAGGAAGGTGCACATGAAATTAAAGAGGAGGTGATGGATGACCCAGTTTGTTGACCCAGATTGGCATCCATTGGGGGGAGAGGGTGCCGCTGCCAATAGCTCAGAAGAGGAGGAGGAGGATCCGCAGCAGGCAACGACATCACAACAGCTGTTATCTGGCATGACCGTAGCAGTCCAAAAACCAAAAGAGTTGCAGGACAGCTTGGCCAAACGGTCAAAATAGCACAGCGTGCAAGGTCTCAAAATGCCTTCCATAGTAGGAAGAGTGCAGTGTGGCACTTTTTTTTAACAAAATCCTCATGATCAGGCCAAGGTTATCCGTAAGAAGTGCGCAAAGACCTTTAGCCGAGGGAAAAATCTGAGAAATTTGAATACCAGTTGCATGCTTAGACATTTAACCACCATGCACTTGCAAGCGTGGATTGACTACCAAACCTCACGTACCACATGTGCACCTTCTCTGAATGAAGGTAGTCAGCAACGCTTCATCGCTTCCCCCACTGTAAGCCCACCGGTTAGCACACCACCACCAGCAAATGTTGAGGTGTCGTCGCAAGGGCAAAGCTGTCATGGAATCACAATGTTATTGCTACGAAAGACTGAATCTAGGCCATCAGCAACACCACCAACACCATCACCAACCCTTTGTCCGTCCGCCATGTCCACTGCTAGTTCCCCCATATGCAGCTCTCAAGTCCAGCTCACCCTACCAGAGACTGAGTAGGGCAAGAAAGTACTCATCCTCTCATCAACGTACACTGGCTTTGAACGCCCACATTGCCAAATTAATCTCGTTAGAGATGATGCCCTACCATTTGGTTGAAAGCAGAGCTTTCCGCGAGTTCATGGCCTGCGCAGTACCACGTTATGACCTACCCAGTCGGCACTTCTTTTCGCAAAAAGCCATCCCAGCCCTCCATGTGCATGTGAAAGACTGCATTGTCCATGCACTCAAGCAATCAGAGAGTGGAAAGGTGCACCTCAACAACAGATGCATGGCCAGGGCCGTAACGTGTCCATGACTGCACACTGGGTTAATGTGGTGGATGCAGGGTCCACAGGGGACAGCGGCGGTGGGACAGTGCTGCCTAGCCCACGGTATAGGAAACAGTTGGCTGTAGGCGTTCGACCCTCCTCCTCCAGAAGCGAAAGCTTGTCCACAGAGCGCAGTCGCACGAGCACTCCATCCGCAGCTGCCAGTGTTGCACACGAGGTGTCCCACTATCGAACAGCTAGTGGTAAGCGTCAGCAGGCTGTGTTGCAGATGATGTGTTTGGGCGACAGACACACCGCGGCGGTACTGGCCGACTACTTTCAGCTACAAACTGAGTCATGGCTGGGCAGTCTACATCTTGAGGCAGGCAAAGTAGTTAGTGATAACGGCTGGAATTTTGTGGCAGCCAAAGCCCTTTCATAACTCAGACACATACCTTGCCTGGCTCACACCTTGAACTTGGTGGTGCAGTGCTTCCTCAATAATTATCCGGAGTTAAAACCCCTGCTCCATAAGGTGCGAAGACTGTGCTCGCACATCCGCCGGACGCCCGTACACTCCAGTCGTATGCAGAAGCTGCAGCGATTGCTCCACCTTCCCAAGCACCGCCTAATTATCGACGTTGCAACAAGGTGGAACTCCATGGTTCAGAGGTTGTGCAAACAGAGGCAGGCTGTAATTCATTTGTGTGAGGATACACGGTCAGTCGGTTTGCGGGCAGACATGGAGTTGTCTGGTGTGCAGTCGTTGAAGCTGAAAGACCTCTGTAAAGTCCTTCAGTGTTTTGAGGAATGCACACGTCTGGTAAGCGCAGACGACGCCATCATAAGTATGAGCATCCCACTTATGCGTCTGCTCATGCAAACTTTGACGCACATTAAGGAGCAGGCGTCTGCAGCCAAGGAGGAAGAGGAGGAGGGGAGCCTTGATGACAGTCAGCCATTGTCTGCTCAGGGAAGTCTCGTGGACGAGGTGGAGGAAGAAGAGGAAGAGTAGGAGGATGATTATTTTGGGGAGGAGGATGCTTCTCAGGGGGCAAGAAAAAATGTTGGTGTGGCAAGGTCAGGTACAGGGTTTGTGCGTGACTGGAGGGATGTGGATTTGCCAGAAAGTGCTCTTCCACCCAGCACTTGCAGTGCATCATTGACACCTGGAACATTGGCGCACATGTGTGATTATGCCTTGCAGATCCTAAAAAGGGACCCCCGCATTGCCAAAATGATGAACGATGCTGGCTACTGGTTAGCCAGCATCCTGGATCCACGCTATAAAGGCAAATTCCAAAACATCATGCCACAGGAGAACCTAGAGATAATATTGGCTAACAAACAAGCAACTCTGGTAAACTGTTTGAGGCATTCCCAGCACACAGCAGCGGTGATGTTTTTCCAATGAGCCATAGGGGGCAACATGGAAGAGGTGTTCGTGGTGCACACAGCTGAAGTGGCGTTGGACACGGGTTTCATGACCACGTTGTGGACTGATTTTTCAAGTACCGCTCACACGACTGGTAATACTGCATCGATCGAAAGTGACAGGAGACAGCTGTTGTCAACTATGGTTACAAACTACTTCTCCCATATCGATGTTCTCCCTCACCGTTCATTCCCCTTTGACTATTGGGCCAGTAAACTGGACACCTGGCCTGAATTGGCACAATATGCCTTACAGGAGCTTGCTTGCCCTGCTGCTAGTGTGTTATCTGAATGAATTTTCCGTGCTGCTTGATCAATCCTGACAGAAAAAAGAACCCGTCTGTCGACCCAAAATGTTGATGATATAACCTTCATTAAAATGAACCATGCATGGGTTTCAAAGGATTTTGTCCCACCCTCCCCTGCTGACACGTAGGTTGCCAGAAAAATGGCTTGCTTTTGTCCTCCTCTTCCGTGGACTTCTCCAATTAGTCCATTTGCAGCTGCTGATTGTCCAACCTCAACATATGCCATTTTTTCCACATCCCTAACTGGGCTGCCTCCCCCCACAGGGCCGGGGTCACCACCTGGCGCACGCACCTGTAGGGAAGGTGACCGGACGGACGGACTAGTCAGAGTGAAGAAAGATAGGTTTGCACAGTGTAGGTAGGAGTCAGTGATTACAGTGGGGAAACAACTAGGAAAGTGTAGTGGACGTGCAGTACCTTGGGATGACCATTAGATGGCAGGGAGGAGTGTGAGCAAAGGACTTTACAGCAGCTTAGGGCTTTAGAAACCGTTGGTCATGGGGGGCGTGGTGACAGTTAGAGTGACAGTTTCAAGGAACCGGGAGAGTTATAAATACTGAGGGAGGGTTCCAGAAGGTTCCAGTCCCCAGGGGGAGCTCAGGTGACAGGAGGACTACGCCAGTCTGTGTGCCCTGAGGAGAATCCGACCAAGGGGACTGAGGAGAGGAAACGTCAGGGGGGTGGTCCTGACAGGAAAGGACCGCAGCAGAGACGAGGCTCTGGGTGAAGGACACCGTATGTAACACGACGACTGAGCAGTAGAAGCGCTGTTGGTTTACGGGCCTAAGGCGGCCACAGTGACGGACCTGTCAGGAGCGTCGACAGTAAAGGAGGGGACGGTGTGTGCAGACACGTCCCTAGTGTACGGTGTGAGAAGCGGCTCTGGAAACGGAGGGCCGCGAGGTGTGCCGTCAGTCGGACGGCCAGCGTGAATAAACTTGGACCTGTTGCACCCAGAATCTGCCTCCATCGTGTCTCTGTTATCATCTCTGCGCGGTAAGAAGTGGGACCACCCCCTATCATCCCCCAGCTCGGCACCCCACCACCGACACTACATTTGAATAAAAAACAAATCTGAACTGAGAAAAGTAAGTTAATGCGTATGCACAATGTAAGTGCATATTAACACATGACCATTAACCAGAGAAAACAAAAAGCAAAAAACACAAATATAACTAAAAAGTAAAAAATATACTGCAAATAATGCATAAAGGTAATGATAATAATAAGGGTATTTAGTAAACATAATTTTGATCAAAATAATGTACAAGCCATCCCGCCACGTCACGGCAACCCTTGTGGGACAGTCCCTACTCTAGTATTTAAAACCTTTTCACTTGCCAAGTGGCGTGAATGTGAATAAGGGTCGAGCGACTGAACCACTAGTAACAGCTTAGGCCAGACTGGATGGCTTTCCCAGCTCAGAAAAAGGGCGGTCACACCCATATATGCACTGAATGCACAATGAAATGAATAAAAAACAAATCTGAACTGAGAAAAGTAAGTTAATGCGTATGCACAATGTAAGTGCATATTAACACATGACCATTAACCAGAGAAAACAAAAAGCAAAAAACACAAATATAACTAAAAAGTAAAAAATATACTGCAAATAATGCATAAAGGTAATGATAATAATAAGGGTATTTAGTAAACATAATTTTGATCAAAATAATGTACAAGCCATCCCGCCACGTCACGGCAACCCTTGTGGGACAGTCCCTACTCTAGTAGTCGGCAGGATAGACGCCGCTAATACATCATCTTCTGCGGCAGGCCTGCCTCAAAGACTGGAAAAGGACTTGGACTACTCTGTTTGGATTACAATTACCTGTGGATTACAAATGACCTACCTGTGGAATACAAATGGGAAGCGCTGTGGCGGATCTGTGTGGCCAGCAGAGGATCCGGGGCGGTACCAGGTACTGTGCAGTACGGCGGTGTTGCTTCAGCGCAGAGGAGAGGTCCGGGTGTTTGCAGTCATGTTGAATGGACTGGGACCCCCTCCAACGTATCCCAAAAGGAAGCAGTATGTGCCTGGAGATCGACGCTTCCATATATTGGACCCTGACAGGAGGGTGGAGAGGCCTGCCGACACCTCACCTCACAGAGGGAGTGGCACAGAAGAAAAACTTGGCTGCGACTGTCTGATGCCATTCGAGTGCTGCCCAACGGACGGTATGAGACTCTGCAGGTGTCGGGGCATCGGCCGCCTAGAGTGGCAGTGGCGGCAGGGGATGGAGCTGTGCCAGAAGTCGCCCTCAGAGCCACGGGAGAGCAGCGGGATGCTGAGCTGGGGAGCGGAGCCTGAGCGGAGTCAGCGAGAACGGCCGCCACCAATACCAGCAGAGGACTTCTCAGCGGAGCCCCCAAGTTTGGGGGAAAGACCCGCGGGACAGTGGAGCGAGGGACGGAGGCTGCGGGTGAAGCCGCGTATTGATGTGATGGAGGCCGCAGCGCCGGGGAAGGTGAGAGTACCCCCGGCACCACCAGTGCCTCCGCCAGCGGCCCTCATCATTCCGCCGCAGCACGCTGCCCCCTGCGCACCGGAAGGCCTGGGTACATCGGGCCCAGTGGTGTATGCAGAGTTGTGCGAGGCCCCTGCTCAAGTCCCTGAGGTACCCCGCCTGGAGCCGCCAGTGCGGAAGTCATCCAAAGAAGACGCTGCTGCGTTCCCCCTGCTGATAGCAGCTACGTCGTTGGAACCGGCCGTTACTCCGGCTCCATTGGAAGTAGTGGATGCGGCCTGTCCTGAGGCCGCGGTTATGCCGCTGCTGAAGTCGACTGCGGCCGACTTAGTGGGCCTTGTGATTCCAGCCTCCAAGGACCCGGTTGTCCCCATTTGCCACCTGGCCCCAGCGGCTGTTGAGCCGCAAAAATCATCGGCCGCCTCTGATCCACGTCCTTCCTCGGTTAAGTCCCGCCCACCGGACTCCAGGGCTCATGCCGGACCCTCTGTTTGGGTCGCAGGAGTTATAGAGAAGAAGAGGGCCAGGTGGCAGGAAGTCTGGAACCTGCTCCATGAGAGGGGAGAGGCTGGCATGGCGGCTGCACGACCCCCGGGACGGCTCATTTATACTATCTTGCAGAAAGGGACACTTCTTGCATCCTGGGAGCTCCACGGTTGTGGGGTCCCATACTACTGACCACCGAAAGGAGGATTGAACTGTCAGGAGTTCGTTGCACCGTTGTGCAGGTCAAAAGGACAGTTCGCAGTCAGCTTTTAAAAAAAAAAAAAAAAAAAGAAATGTTTATCTGTGATTTTTATGTCTGTTTTTCTATGTTCCTCTTACAGGATAGATTGTGTTTACTTTTTAGACTGACAGAGCGCGGGATACTTAGAAGAGAGGGAGTGTCCATGTCCAAGGAAGGGAGGAGGAAAGGAGACATGCAATGTTATGTTATATTTTGGTTTTAAAAGCAAGAAAAAAAAAATTATAAAAATGGGTACTTGTGCTATTATAACGTTGTTTAATGTATAATATGCCAAAGTAAATGCAACAGGTCCGGGTAAGGGAAGGTCTGCGGGACCAAAGGAAAGTGTGAGATCCGGTAGGGATCTAAGAGTTGAGGAGGTCTGGGAGACCGGGACGCCGACCATGACATGTAATTGAAAGAAGGAAAATGAGTTGGAAGACGTGAGAAAGACAGCCGTCCTAGGTCAGGTCCCCAACACCACGGACACCCCTGAAGAAGGAAAGGTGGGCGCCGGCAATGATCTGGTAGGTGAGTGGCCTCGATCATGGCGTACCGGATAGTGAAAGGTAACAGTAGGGGAGAGTAGGGGAAAGATACACGCCGTAGAGAGAATACGGGTGTACCTTGCCCAATTTGAAAGACGTTGTCATGTGGCGTGTGCGCTGGTGAGTAGCAGTAGGCTGCTCAGAGCATAGTGCTCCCAGTATGGTTCGGCCCCCGCAGATAGTGGGTTTGGCTCAACTTCTGGTCCGACAACAGAATGTAGGTGTAGATTCAGAACGACGAAGGCAGGGATGACGATTGTCGAGGACGACAATGGACAAAGGAAGGGGGAGTGTAGGGAAGGTGACCGGACGGACTAGTCAGAGTGAAGAAAGATAGGTTTGCACAGTGTAGGTAGGAGTCAGTGATTACAGTGGGGAAACAACTAGGAAAGTGTAGTGGACGTGCAGTACCTTGGGATGACCATTAGATGGCAGGGAGGAGTGTGAGCAAAGGACTTTACAGCAGCTTAGGGCTTTAGAAACCGTTGGTCATGGGGGGGCGTGGTGACAGTTAGAGTGACAGTTTCAAGGAACCGGGAGAGTTATAAATACTGAGGGAGGGTTCCAGAAGGTTCCAGTCCCCAGGGGGAGCTCAGGTGACAGGAGGACTACGCCAGTCTGTGTGCCCTGAGGAGAATCCGACCAAGGGGACTGAGGAGAGGAAACGTCAGGGGGGTGGTCCTGACAGGAAAGGACCGCAGCAGAGACGAGGCTCTGGATGAAGGACACCGTATGTAACACGACGACTGAGCAGTAGAAGCGCTGTTGGTTTACGGGCCTAAGGCGGCCACAGTGACGGACCTGTCAGGAGCGTCGACAGTAAAGGAGGGGACGGTGTGTGCAGACACGTCCCTAGTGTACGGTGTGAAGCGGCTCTGGAAACGGAGGGCCGCGAGGTGTGCCGTCAGTCGGACGGCCAGCGTGAATAAACTTGGACCTGTTGCACCCAGAATCTGCCTCCATCGTGTCTCTGTTATCATCTCTGCGCGGTAAGAAGTGGGACCACCCCCTATCATCCCCCAGCTCGGCACCCCACCACCGACACTACACACCCATGCGAGTGCCATTGCCCTGGACAGGTGGGTGGGCACACTCTTTGGCAACCGCACTGGCACAGGGTCCCTCATAGCAGAATCAAGTGTCTCTGACGGTGGGGTTGCACACCCACCGTCAGACACACCAGCGTACTATGAGGGGCCCGGTGCCAGTACCGCCGCCCACGAGTGGGCCCCCCGCTGCTTGCTCAGGGCCCCAGCACTTGCAATACTTAACTCTCCCTGCTCCACAACTGTGTAGTATGGCCTGTTAAATACTTCACTGGGACTGCCAATACAAATTTGGTGAAAAGATAGATGATGGTTAAGACGTAGCTATGCCCTGTCCTGCTGGGCTCTATCTTCAGATGATCAATGGCTTCCATTTGTTATGGACGTCGACTCACAATGAAATGCAGTGGTGGTTTATCATCAGCTTTCACGTTTTTTCGACTCAGACATGTGACATTCCTGCCCACATTTTTAAATGTGTCCTCTCTTGCCAATCCAATAGAATCACCTACGGCCTGTGGCTTGTGTCTTTTGCACTCCAAAGTTACCTGATAGATCATGATGGGCAGTGAGGACAAGATCTACATCTGTCCCTGTGATCACAATTTGATGGAGATGAGTAACGGTGATGGGTTCCACGGTACTGCGATACAGCAAACCTTTCTTCACAAGAACTGTTTTCGCTGTCTCCACAGACAAAGTAATAGATGGTCAGCATCGCCTCTGAGAATTCTCCCGGGAGTTTTTACCGTGATTAGTAATTCCAAAATTTCTGCAATCACTCGACTTTCCGTCTGCACTTGTATCCATCTCGTTTCCTCTTGCGGAGAGTCTGGACTGTCTTACTGAGACTGAAATATATATGAAGATTGAAAAATACCCCAACAGTGTATACTGGTCTACGCTTCGAATACATAACCCTTTTTCTACCTTTTTAGATTCTTGTCTAATCCATACTGAGGCTGAGAGTGTCTGTCAGACTCCGGAAATATACACGCAGATTTTTAATGTTTAAACTATGCTATATATACCTGTTATCCGGTGGTACTGTACCCTTTCTCAACTTTGTACAATCACGTCAAATCCGTACTGGGCCTGAGACCATCTGAGTCTGCCTCCTGATATATAGACATAGATTTTTAATGTTTAAACTATGCTATATATACCTGTTATCCGGTGATACTGTACTCTTTCTCAACTTTTTACAATCTTGTCGAATCCATACTGGGTCTGAGAATGTCTGAGTCTGCCTCCTGATTAGAGATGAGCAGTGTTCGAGTCGACCTGTTCGCCAAGTTAAAATTCCAGCTGTTTTGGGCAGTGTTCGAGCCGTTCGTCGAACTCGAACTCTTTGCTTAAAATTCGGCTGTTCAAGGTTCCGTTCGAGAACGGTTCATTCACCAAAAGCGTAACTTCATTTTCACATTAATAATGGTTTTCGATGTTAATAGACTGTTTCATGGCATAGTAGCGGTGTGTGGTAGCCAGCGGTGTAGTACACCTGTCAAGGAGCGACACCGTGTGTTTCTAATTATTTTTTACCGCATCTTGTCCAGAACATCCTTTTGGGCCTTGCAGCACTGTCTGCTACTCAGCAGAGGAGCCCACCAGTGAACCAAGCTATGCTGCCTGTTTATATAAGAACCGCGTGCTACTCAGCTTAGGAGCCCAGCTGTTAAGCAAGCTACAGCACCTGTGTTTTGAACACTTAATTTTTTCATTTTTTCTGGAATGCCGGTTAGGCCTAATGCCGGAATTCCGGTTGATCTGCACTTACTGGGAAATCCTCGTTCGTGGGGAAGAATTGTAATCCCAGATCCCCTTCACTAACGGGGTTCAGCGGGTTATCTGAGTTGTAAACGACACAAGCTGGAGCTTTCAGTGTAGCGTGCATGCAGCCTCGGACATGTAAGGGCATGACAAACCTGTTATTGATCGATCTCGCGTGCCAGAGCCTCGCGTGTCCCTCTAGAAAGCTTGACGCGTACCGCGGGGGCATGCCGGAGTCTCGTTCGTTAATGGAATTAAGCTGACAAATCGCTAGCACAACTAAAAATGGACATCCACCACCACCCACAGAATCAACAAAGCTTGCAATCTGTCAATCTTTTCTGTAGCTGGCATGGTTGAGGTTTCCCGGGTGGAGTCGAATTAAGCCGCAGGCTCCACTCCTGGTGGTGCCCTTCTGGACATTCCTTTAAGGTTCAGCTTTGCAACCATACTGCCCCCAGAAACCAAACAATTTGCCTTCATGGATGCTGTTCGGAGGTTCGTGGGAATAACGCCGTCCGATCAGCAGATGGCCTAATTTATGGTGGGAAGTCCAACGGTATATGATCGTCTTCGATTTCAGGTTTTTACTGTTTTTTTGGTATTTTACTTTTTTATTCCAGCCTTTCTTGACTTCATAAGGGCATGACATGCCTATATCTGTGTCTCCTCCTCCTCCTTTTACTCCACCTCTTTTCTATATGTAGTTGCCGTTTTCCATGTTATTTTTTGTATTCTGAGCATTTTGCCTGCTTTGGGACACCATTTAAGGTGTTTTGTAATTGTTTTCTATGTGTTTGTATATGTTTGTTTACCTGCCATTGTTTTCAACGGTGTTCGACGTTGTTCGTCGAACGTTCGACAAACATTCAACGAACTTGCCGAACCAAAACGAACTGGAACACTAGCGGGGTGGCTCAACTCTACTCCTGAATATATAGACGTACATTTTTAATGTTTAAACTATGCTATATCTGTATCTGGTGACACCTGTACCCTTTCTGCCAGGAAGTCCTCCTCCACCCACCACTCTAAGTGTATCATTGACACATGGAACATTGTCCCACATGTGTATTTATTTCTTGTGGATCTTCTTGTTATATTGTGGTGTTATCCATCCTGAGCGTGTGACAGTCTGTGGGTTACTCCTGCTATTTAGATGTACATTTAAAAATTACAAAACACTAGTGTATACAGCTCTACGCTTGTGATACATTACCAATTTACTGCTTTTTATATTCTGGTCTAATCCAAACTGACCAAGTGAGTTATTTTCTGACTGTGGAAATAAATACTGAGATTGACAACAATGACCCCTACACTGTGTACAGCTGTACTCTTCAGATTCATTACCGTTTTACGGCTTTTTATATTGTGTTGTAATCCATACTGAGCCTGAGAGCATCTGTCTGCCTCCTGAAATATCTATGGAGATTTAGAATGTTTAAACTATACTATATATACACCTGCTATCTGATGATACTGTGCACTTTTTCTACTTTTGATATTCTTGTCTAATCCATACTGAGCCTGTGAGCGTCTGTGTGACTGATGGTGTGTATATATAGGGAGACTGACAATCATCCTTTGACTGTATAGAGCTGTACACTTCTGATACAGTACCATATATCTGATGGTATTTTGGGTTCATGTTCTGCAACATTTTGAAGTTTGGTGGAAGAGGCTGCGGACGTGGGTATGGGGGGGCCAGCTGATGGTGATGGTGCATCTGCTGATAGTGGCAAAAGCACAATAGCAGCCAAGGCAGGAGGTGTTGAGCCTGCGTCATGGTCTGGTTCCGGAACGCCTGGAAGGCTACCTTTTCTGGGAGTAGGTTAACCGCTTTTAAAACCAGAGCATCAGGAACTGGTTTTGTCTTACATTGCCGAAACAGACTCCAGCAAATATGCCCTCCTCTTCTGAAGCTTCAAAAAATGCAAGCACTGAGTCGTCAGGAAGAACGCCTTTCCTTCTGTCCTTCACCCCCACCAAAAGTGAATGATGCAGCAGGCCACACTTCACATTAGTCCATGTAGCTCTTTCTATCATACCATGCCTGGGTTATCAAGTCAAATCGTGAATTACCCAGTCCAAGATGAATCTGACATGGAGTATGGGTGGCCAGCCAGGGCAGTGGGGTTAATCGGTACCGGGCCGGTGTCTCAGAGGGATGTGTCTCGTTGGTGGTGATCACCCGTTCCGTGGCCCTGGCGTCCATGCAAAGGGGTGAATAACGTTCATAGGTGAATGATGCGTGACACCACCTGTGGTTTCTGATCAGATTGACCTGCACTACAGTGTCGCTTCTCTGGGACAGATGTTGTGGTGCAACTAAGATGTAGAAGCTCTGCACAGGTAGGGCCGTAGACGCAGGGCAGATGTAAGAGTTGGTAGATAGTGTGCAGTGCAGGATGTAGCAGAACCGTGCGCCAGGCGAAGGAGAAAGATGACACAGTCCTGCAGTTCCTTTACCTATACTTGGTAAGTGCCGTCCAGGACCCAGAGTACAGATGGAGAAGGAGTTTGTCAGCCTGGAAGCAAATTTGGAATTCTCTCTCTGCAGATAGGTAGTGTGGCCTCCGTTCTAGTGCTTATCTGAGGTACTCGCAGTACTGAGTTCACTGAAGTTCCACCTGTTGACTCTCTTTTGGAACTTTCTCGTATGGCAGGCAGCCATAGTCTTTTCCTTCTGGCTCACACACGTCGCTGCTGGGGCCTCCGAGCCTTAGTTGGGAACAGAGCATTTACAGCTGCTACTTCCTCCGGTTTCTGCTGCAGGACCGTCAGTGTCCCTACAAACCTCGGAGACCGGAATCCCGACCATGCACTCCATCTAGGAGTGAGCCTTAACTCTGCTCATCCTCCAGCTCCACTTCCCCTTCCCATCACAGACTGCCCTAACTTACCTCCTCCCGACCACAGAGAGCAGCTCCTCAGCAGTCCGGTTCAGAGGTCTCCCTGCTGGCCTGGAGTGGGAACTGTGTTGTGTGTTGGTTTAACTGCCAGAGAGATCCTTCGTTGCTCCCAAGCAAGACATCACACTCCCTAGTAGGAAGGTAATGCCACTGTGGCGACCGTACTCCTGGGGGTGCCACAAGTGCACTGATGCCCAGCCACTGCTAGATGATTCTGCTGGTACATTGACCCAGACCACTACATTCCCCTCGCACTCTACACAGCCAGAATCTGACCCTGAGGAAACTCAGGTTCCCCTTCCCGCATACTATACCACCTTACACGGTGACAAATAGGAAGGTGCAGATAAAAGTGCAGGTTCTTTGAGCAGGTGGGGGGGCATACTCATGGGCAATGGCACTGGCACAGGGCCTCTCATAGTACGCAGAAGTGTTTCTGCCGGTAGGGCCCACCCGCCGCGAGACACACCGCCGTACTATGAGGGGCCCTGTGCCAGTGCCGTCGCCAACGAGTGGGGGCCCCCCCTGCTTGCTCAGGATCACAGCACTTGCAAAGTTGAAATACTTGCCTCTCCCTGCTCCACCTCCGTGACGTCTTCCGCGTTTCCGGACAGTGACATTCTGGTCAGAGAGCGCAATGACATCACGTCTGTACACCCTCTGCCTAAACAGTCAAGTGCAGTGAGATGGAAGATGGGGACGACAAGGAGTCCAGACTAGTACAGGGATTCCCTAGCGAGGAGACTTATTTAATTGTTTTCAATGTTGGGACAGCTATTTTTGGGGAGCACTATACTCTGGAGAATCATATATGAGGCCCACCATACACTGGAGCATTCCAAAGGTGGACATCAGACACTGGAGCAGCATTTACAGGGCCCATTATGCACTGGAGCATTAGAAATGGGCCCATATCAGTCATGAGATGTAAGAAGTGAAGTATTTATCATTGTACTTTACCGCTATTTATCTGCCGTATCAGAGGATCATGAATTGTGGCATGTGTTAAAAGAGCCAAGTGACACTCTCTTGCCCAGGGCCCATGAAAACCTGGAGCCAGCCCTACCCCTACCCCCCCCCCCCCACAACTTTAGCCAAATAGCCCCCAGTTTTCAGTGCCTAACTATTATTATAAAGTAAATTAAGGTTGACAAGCTTGCGTAATAAGAATTGATATTTTTGGCATTAAAATTGGCACTGTAGGTGTGCTTCCTGTCCTCCACTTACCTGCCGACCTTGGTTCCCTATTGACTTGCATTGGGTTTCTTGTTTCAGTCAGCCTTCGACTTTTCACGATAATCGGCCGATTTCGTTCGACCCGACTTTTGAGTAAATCGGGTTTCATGACTCGACCCGAAAAAAGGCAAAGTCGCTCATCTCTAAAAATGACTGCTTATCGAGGAGCCGGTGACCACGCTACCAGTCCAGCAGCTCCTCCATTAGAAAGGAAGCGTTCCCATGCTCCATCAGCCATCATTGCATTATACAGCTAACAAGACAAGACACCATAAAAGGAAGGGGGCCAGGACACATTCTTTGCACAGGGGCCCCAAGCTGTCAGTGTCCGCCCCTGATGTGAGGAGTCACAAATCTGCAGTGTAATAGACTTTAAAGAAGGAAGTAAATGACCAACAGACATTTCTTATAGGAGGTAGCCAGCAAACACCTTATAGACATAAGCTTGCCTGTACTGTGCCTTATAATTCTAGCTATATGCTTTGGGAAATCTTGTGTCATGTATTTCTTCTATTTCTTTTTAACTCTTTACTGAATCCTGATTTTTAAATAAACTTTCTAGCTGCTGCACTATATGAGAATGAGACTTTGGGGGGCTTCTCAAGCCGTTCATACAAGTAGATACATCCATTTTCTCCGGATATTCTCTGAGTTGTAATGAATACATTTGTAACTGATTTGGTTTTAGAATTGATAACAAAAAAAGTAGAAGAGGAAGAAAGTTCAGTTCCTGCTTTCACATCCCTGCCTTGTGCACTGTCACAACCACTTGGCTCAGAAGAAAACATTTGATGTGATTATCTGCTTGCGTACTGGATATTCCTCCAGGGAAACCTGCAGGCGGCTTCTTTTATCTTCATACTCCTTGGTGCCCATCTCCTACAATAAGAGACAAGCTACTTTATCTGCAGACAGGTCATCCATTCAGCTAATGGAAATAAAATTGCACAATTTCCTCAGTATTGCTCACACCAACCTCCAGATGGGCATAATAGAATTTAACCTGCCTCCTCTATATAATCCCACGGTCTGTGTGCTGACCACAGTGACTGGTTTCATTTGCTGCGAGAGACTGATTCCGAAATGTTGATGTTCTGTAGTCTGTGTCCTCAGATCTTCAGAATTAATCAAGAGGTATGCTTATTTTTATTTTTCTCTACCTGGCAATATAGGCGTGTGTACTGCTCTAATGATTTGTTATATGGGAACCTAGATGACCCTGTGTGATGGTGACAGATTACTGAACACTAGTGATCCACATTTCATTACTTGTGATTATTAGGGTAGGGTCACATGGGACGGCAACGATGTGGCCGTAAACTGAGACAGTATTCAGTCCCTGTGTGTTTTACATAACGGACACGTAATCTAGCTGGAAAACAGTTGCACTGATAGCAATGGCCTATGTTTTGACCCTGCTTCTGGGGGTTTATCACCAAATTATACGGCGTCTTGTATTGGTTTATTGGATAAAGTTATGTAATGTTATAGGTGAAAGGGTTGTCCCACAAACAAAGTACATTTTAATCAATAGATCTTGGAATAACAATATCTCAGCATAAGAACATTTTATTTGAACACATCCAATTGTTGAACTTATTTTTATTCCAAAATCTATTGATTAAAATGAACTTTGTTCGTGGGACAACCCCTTTAAAAGCTACAGGCACATCATTCCATACATAGACTGTGAAATATGTCTGGCATTAGACTACATAGTGTAGGTTTATACCACCCATTAGTTGGCTTGCTTTGTAAGGCTCTCTTCACACAATGGTGTTTATACTAAGTGTGGTGACAGTTTTCACACATACTGGAGACACTTACACACTCACACCCATGAGGTTGGTATTGTCAAGTTTGCTTGCGGGGAGACCTGAGCATCTTGACATTCCGGGCCACCCCCCACATAAGAAAAACCCGCTATTTCGATCACCAAGATACAGGTAATTTCTTTGGAATTTGTATGGCCACAGCAGCCTTCTATTAAATCAACAAACAATAACAATATATTATGAATGACATAAATACAATAACTTGAATACTGAGGAGTCCTTGAAGCCACAAGATCAAGGTAAAGTAGCCCGAAATGCTGTGAACAAAACCCATCATATTGCTCCCAGCCTTTACCCTACAAACTCAGGAGCACCAACACACCCAGATATATTGTCCTCTAAGCTACTTGTGGGTCGCCCTCCCAGGGCTGTGGGGTAATCGGTACCGGGCCAGTGTCAATGGGATGTGTCACGGCAGCTGTGATCCGGTCCGTGGCCCTGGGCACCCAAGTAGTGGGGGAATGTAGTTAATAAAATGGAATAGTTCGTGACGCCACCTGTGGTGTTTGGCAAGCAAGATGTTAAGCCAACGCTGCGTGCAGATCCTCTGGGGCCGATGGTGTGTTGCAGTATAGATGGTGTAGCTCCCCACAGGTGAAGCTGTAACCCCAGGGCAGTGTGAGGAATGTTGGTACCCAGATGTGGCAGTGCTGATGGTGTTGGCGCACAAAGGAGTGGAAGACACCAGGGCTTGTAGTTCCAAAGCTTTACTCACAGTTCGTGGTACCCACTGGTGCCTGCCTCCGTGCCGTGTCCTCTGGGGCAGAGACTCAATCAACCTCCCGGGCGAGTCAGGATTCTCCTCTCCAACACGCCGCCAACATGTACCTTTCCTGAACGACTCCTCTATTGCGCCTTTTAGTGTGAAGAGCTCCAGTACCGTGGTACTCTGAAGTTCCTCCTGTCAGATGTTCCTAACAACTCTCCTTGTACGGCAGACAGCTGTAGCCTACTTCGGGGACTCCCTTTATCCTGAGTCCCCGCTCTCTATACAGATGCTGTTGTGCTCCAAGTCTTAGATGGGAGTAGTTCATTAACAGCCAACTACTCCACCGGTGTCTGCTGCAGAACCATAAGTGTCCATACAACCTCGGGGACCGGGCCCCGGCCTTGCACTGTGAACCTATAGGCAGGGTTCCTCTTCCAACCCACAACTCCTCTGTTCTCCTACTCCTTCGTTCCGTGCTGTTCCTTCTCTCTCTTATGGAAGCTTAGGTTGCAGTTCTACGTCTTTCTCCTTCTGTTCCTTTCCCGTGCCAGCTGGCTCAGGTCACTGAGGCAGCTGCAGCACTCCTTCCTCCATCCCTTCCTCCAGGGATCCGTCATCAGACTCTCATGACAGACTGACCTCCAGACTCCAACTGTCATTCTAAACCTTCCCAACCTTTTATATATCTCAACTCCACCCACCTTCCAGCACATCTCGTGTTACGAAGCAAGGACTCACGAAAGGTGCTCTGCTATCCTCTAAGCATGGAGCCGCAATCTGGTCCATTGCTGAACTATCTTGTGTGTGGGTGCAGGTGTTGAAGCGTGGAAAGGAGTTCCCAACTTACCTAGGTGGTGGGGCACTACACCTTAGGAGAAGGTGCAGTACCTCTGTGGCGACTGAGCCTCAGGGGCGCCACACTTGGGGATCCACCCACTTCAGTCGGAAACTCCCCATACACCTTTTACCAGATCACCACCAACACACCTTTGAACGGAGGAGACCCTACACACTGAGTCTCCAAGACCAACTTCCAACCGACTTCAAGGACTATATCCCCCCCCAGAACCGCCATGACCCAAAATAGCTTGACCTTCCCCTCCCAACAAAGTACAGGGAGGGAGGGCGGGACTGCTTTTCCACTGGAAGAGCAGGAAATGTAAAGGAGGGACGCCCCCAACATCCACTTATATACCCGCAACTCCCCCCACCAAACCTTACCACCCCCCCATCATGTTGGCCTCCGCCCACGCCTCGTATTGAGAGGGTGGGTGGCTCCTCTCCAGCCATTTCTTGACGTTGGTATTGTCAAGTTGTTTGCTTGCGGGGAGACCCGAGCATCTCGGCGTCCCGGGCCACCCCCCACATAAGTAAAACCAACTACGCTGATCACCAAGACAGAGACAGGTAATTTCTTTGGAATTTGTATGGCCACAGCAGCCTTTTATTAAATCAATAAACAATAACAATATGTTATGAATGATATAAATACAATAACTTGAATACTGAGAAGGAATCCTTGAAGCCACAAGATCTAGGTGAAGTAGCACAAAATGCTGTGAACAAAACCCATCATATTGCTCCCAGCCATTACCCCACAAGCTCAGAAGCACCAACACACCGAGATATATTGTCCACTAAACTACTTGGGGATCCGCCCACTTCAGTCGAAAACTCCCCATACACCTTTCACCAGATCACCACCAACACACCTTTTGAACGGAGGAGACCCTATACACTGAGTCTCCAAAACCAACTTCCAACCGACTTCAAGGACTCGCCCCTCAGAACCGCCACAACGAGGACCCTTGAAAACCTCAATGGCCTGAGACCCCCCCCCCCTAACCCGCCATGCTTATGGCCCTTTCTATTCCCTCCTGAAGACCGAGAGCCCAAATGTCGGAACTGACAGCGTTTAAATGGATGCTGTCGGTCAGCCAAAAATCACCCTCGCTCTTTTCCAGGTCAAAATGTTGCACAGCCACTCCCCCGTTCCTCACAACAAAAGACACCTCCCTATTGACTTATCCTGGCCTTATTGACCTTTGCCATAGAATGCCATCGCCTTTGTGGGACAATGTCGTACCAGACTATAGAGACCCCCTGATACAACAACCACAACTGCAGGCAATCCTGCTTAATGTCCTTAGTCAGTTCCCGAAAGGGTCATACCGCCAGATCGTTGCCCCCGACATGAAGAACAAGAATGTCCGGTGCACGATCCAGCTGGGCGCACTTATGCATTTCCTGCAATACCCATCTCCACTCCATTCCCCTGAAACCAAGCCACTGCACCAACGCCACATTTCTGGGGAAGCCAAATTGTCTGCTTTCGTTCCGGACATCGGCTCGCAATGCTCCCCAATAAACAAAGAAATGACCAAAGAGCCAAACCAGCAAAGGCTCGACACCTGAAACAAAAGGCAGTGCTATCATCAAAACATACCTGAAATACAAGTAAACTTAACCCTCTCATTCCCCCCCCATGTCCTACGCAAGCCACCCATGCAGAATTAAGGCCTGATGTAACTCAGATACCGATTTAGACTTCCAACCACCAATACACTGTATAGAAGTAGGACCCAGACCCCCAGCTGCCGCTTCCGTTGCCGCTCCTATCCTGAAAGAAAGAGGAGCAAAGCGGGATTCGTCCACGCCCAACCGCCGAATGGACGACTTAAAAACTGTGCCAAACTGATACCGAGACAAACTGCCGCCGTCGACGTGACACAAAAGAGAACCGTTCAAGGTGGGACGAAGCTCCCAAAAATGCTGTAAACACTGAACGGGGCACATTAAAGAACCAGGCACACTTCCTAACACCACTCGGCAGCCTTTTCCTGACTGATCCATCTTGGACTGCCGCAACCAAAATTCAACACCTCGCGAAGTCAATATGACGTCCCTAGCAAATAACCCGCCTGCCAACTCTTTGTTGGATGAAACTAGCTCCCCCACCCATAATGCCCCATAAAATGCAAATGAAAAAGCTAGACGAAACAAAGAAACCTCATAACGCGAAGAACATGCCGACTCCAAAATGAGGCCCAACTTCTCCAACAAATTAAAGGATACTGGACGCCTCAAATCGCCCCCGCTTCTGAAGCGGCGAAAACCCTTCGCCGCCTGTTTGAACAGAAATGTCTTCGCCAAATCTCGATTTCCACGTAAGCAAAAACCAAAAGACAATCCGGCCAAAACGCGCAAGACTTTTGCACAAGACCAACCCTCCGTAGCACCATGCCCCAAACAAGACAACAAAATTCCCTCCTGATCCTCCTCAGACACAATGACCGGGCCGGACGTGAGAACCTCCTCCCACATCCGCCATACTGCCTGGTAAGCCTCCCAAGTTTTTGGGGCCAAATAAGACTCAATCAGCGACTCTGCGGCCAATAAGCCACATTCCACCGGTCCTCCGGACAAGCTAAACCATCGATCTCTGCTTCTGGCGCCAAAGAACGGAAAAGATCCCACTGTGCACGAGAAAGAGAGTCATCTATTTCATTCTTAACACCAGGAACGTGTGTCGCTGTCACATGCGCATTCAAAGACAAACATAAGAAAACCAACTGCTGCAAGACTCGAACTACTGGAGGGGACGACGCGGTAAGACCATTAATCGCGCACACCACGCCCATGTTGTCACAATTGAAACACACGCGCTGGTCCCGACACTCCCGCCCCCACAAATGCACAGCCACGAGGATCGGAAAGATCTCCAACAACATAATGTTGTGCACCAGGCCGGCCATAATTCACTCATCGGGCCAATGAGATGTGCACCACTGACCTCTGAAGTAAGCCCCGAAGCCAATCCCGCCAGCCGCATCCGTAAACAACTCCAGGGCGTCGTTACCAATGACCTCGGCCATTACCAACGAGCGGCCATTGTACCCCTCCAAAAAGGACTCCCAAACAGCCAAATCTGCTCTAAGTTCCGATGACAATCTGATGAAATGATGAGGGGCTCGAACTCCCGCGGTAGCGCTTGCTAGCCTACGTGAAAAAACTTGCCCCATCGGCATGACCTGACATGCAAAATTTAGCTTCCCCCAACAACGACTGGAGATCTCGCAGCGAAATCTTCTTCAAGCGACATGCTCGAACCACTTCCGCCCGCAGATCCACTACCTTGTCCTCAGGCAGCCTGAACTCCCAATCCACAGTGTCAATTACAATCCCCAGGAAATGCAGGCACATACTAGGGCCCTCCGTTTTACCGGGCGCCAATGGGACCCCAAAACGCTCGGCCACCCACTCAATGACTTTCAAGATCCTGTGACAACGCGATGAATCCGCAGGGCCAACGCACAAAAAGTCATCCAAATAATGAATGACAGATTCGAAACCGGAAACGTCACGTCTACCCCCTCAAGAAAGGAACTAAAGGCTTCAAAATACGCGCAGGACAACGAACATCCCATGGGTAAACACCTGTCTTCAAAAAACATGCCTTCCCAATAGCAACCCAGCAGCTTCATGCTATCCGGGTAGACCGGTAAAAGACGAAATGCAGATTCTACATGGGTCTTAGCCATAAGGGCCCCCCTACCGCACTTCCGCACCCACCATGCCGCCTCATCAAAGGAGGAGTAAACCACCGAACAGATCTTGGGATCAATACCGTCGTATTTCGGTAAGCCGAAACTTATTAGGCTCCTTTTTCGGAACATCTCCCAAAGGGGAAACCACCAAGTCCGGAAAAGGAGGAGAAACAAAGGGGCCAGCCATGCGACCCAAGGAAACTTCCTTTTCAAGCTTCTCTGAAACGACCACGGTATGCAACGTAGCTGAACGCACATTCTTCAAAACTAACGGAATGACGAACTGGGGATGAGGGATAGCAAAACCATCCTTAAAACTCGCGTACAGCAATGCCCCCTTATCCCTGTCCGTATATCTATTTAGATAAGGGACCATCCTTTCCAGATTCACTGGAGTCTCCCCCTTGCGAATTACCACCCCTAGCTCTGGGCTTCCCTTTTTTGAAACACTTGGATGCTCCGTGTGAAGCGCCATTGCAGTTGGAGCAGAGATGCTTGAATTTGCAATTAGCCCCAAACTTACACTGGCCGTCGTTAAGCTGCCAGCATGCCCCCAACTTGTGAGTCCCTGATTGCCCTTGCCCGCTTCCGCCCGTGGCGCTGGAGTTACTGCTACTCTAGCTGGTGCTCCCAGCCCCCCCGTGAAAGGAGCTCCCAAACTTGTTTTGTGCTATAACACGCATCCACAGGCCAATGTCCTTCTGATCCCATCGAATAGCAGGACGAATGGCCTTCCTCTGCCGAAATTGCTCATCTTACCTCAGCCACGCTTGACCCCCATACACTCTGTAAGCTTCCCGTATTGCGTCCAGGTAACAAAACAGGGCAGAGCAATTGTCAGGGGCTTTTTCTCCGATGATGCTAGCCAAAATGGCGAAGGCTTGCTGCCAGTTAACCAACGTCTGAGGGATTAAGCGCCACCTACGTTTTTGTTCCTCCTCTTTCTTGCTGTCCTCTTTCTTACTTTTATCCAAATTAAATTTCTCAAGAGGCAACAAGGAAAATATTTCCACGTATTCATCCTTCCAAATCCGCTCTTTAACTTCCTTCCTTAAATGAGCCCCCAGCGGGCCTTCAAAGCAGACGTACACCTCTGTCGTCCAAATGCACGCGACACTCCTTCTCTTTTTCCGTTTGCACCAACACCAGTTCCCCAGTGCGCCCGGTCGACTCTGGCCCACTCTGCAAAACAGGCCCCCCGGCCTGCGACCCCACCCATGCTGTTAACGGAGACGGCGTGACAAAACCCCGCTCCAAGCGTGAAAGCAAATCTCGCACGTCCGCGAGCATGTCATTAACTCCCCCCCAACCCTGGGTACCCCACTCAACGCCGACCTTGATCCAACACCGAAAGATTCAGCCAACGGCCCCCCCCCTTACTGATGGTGACAAGAATAGATGACAGACAGGGGACACAGAAGCTTACTCACTGGGCTGCGAGGGGGCTGTGTGCCCTTCCACCGGAAATCCTGGATCCGTGGATGCAGCCTCACCATCCTGCCTGATGAAGACCCCCGCCGTCTTGCTGCTGACCCCCGTGACTCCCCGCCGGAAGAACAGGGGTACGAGGCCTGAACCCCTGGGGGGATTCCGATTGCTGGACCCCGGATGATGCTGCCTGGGTCTCCACCCCAGGAGCCCCTGTCAATGGTCCAGATGCCCCCTGGATGCCCAGCAAGAACCCCCCGCCTCCATCTGCGAGAGTAGCTGGCACCTGCCCTGCAGTGGCGCAGGCCACCGACGCGCTGCTGTGAGGACTCGCGCTCCTGGATCCGGCTGCCAAAGAAGGCCCCGCTGTGTCCCCTCCGCTGCTGCAGCTCCCCAGCAGGACCCGATGACCCGCCCCACCGCTGGGGGATGGTGACGTGAGCCCCGCTGACTGGCAGGCCGCAATTCTGCTGATAGACGACCGTGGCCTGGAGGATGGAGCAGGCCGCGTGGCAAGCCTGCTGCCGCTGCGACCCCCGATGACGCAGGTAAATTACACCGCCCGGCACATGCTGGCTCCGGCCCCCCCCGAGCGCAAGACGGAGGCCTGGACACCGCCACGGGGCCTCGCCGCGCCTGTGGATTCCTCCCAGAGCGGGATGTGATCGTGCGGGAAATGCACGGCGCCCGGCCTGGAGGGTCCTGGGAGTGGCTCCTGCGGCGACGCGAGGTCCGGGGAGCAGAATTGGGTGAGAGCCGCTCCGGAGGCCTCACTCGTCTTGAGCGCCGCTCCCTTATCGCCGACGGGGCCGACTGCCCAGAAGTCCCCGGGATAATCCCTGCCACCTGTGCCTCCAGCCAACCTGGAGGCTGCGACCGGGCTGCAGCCCACAGCTGTTCCAGGACCAGATCAACCGCTGACATGGTGAGTCGCTCACTGCTTTTCCGTTGGAAGAGCGGGAAATGTAAAGGAGGGACGCCCCCAACATCCCCTTATATACCCATAATGCCCCCTCATTAAAAGGGCAACTCCCCTTTATATACCCATAACGCCCCCTCATTAAAATGGCAACTCCCCCACCAAACCTTACCACCCCCCCGTCATGTTGGCCTTCGCCCACGCCTCGTATTGGAAGGGTGGGAGGCTCGGCTCCAGCCATTGCTATATAATCTATAGGGCTGCACACATATGTGACCCACATGTGGACATGTCCCTGTTTTTTCTGGCAGCACGGATGAGAAATCTATGTGCCCATCCGTGTGATGTACCGGAATAGAAATGACAGATGTTTGGGTGTTAGAAGTGCAGCGAGATAGATAACAGTATAGATATACTGTATATCTCACAGATATCTTTCTAAGTGCCGTGTGTGTAGTTTACTGTGCTTGTATTTAGCTAATAAATGAAGAAAAACTACAAGGGGGTCTTCCCTATTTTTTTATAACTAGCAAAGGTAAAGCAGACAGCTCAGAGTTCATATTATCAGGCTGGGAAGGTCCCTAGTAATTGGGCCCTTCCCAGCCTTAAAGTACCAGCTCGCAGCTGCCCCAGAGCTGGTGCATCCATTAGGCTATGTGCACACGTGCGGAATTGCTGTGGATTTTATGCATTTGCCGCGTTTTTTTCGCTGTGAAAACGCATAACATAAGCAACCCATTGAATTCAATGGCATTCTACACATGCTGTGCTAATGCTGCATTTTTTTCCGCGGCGGAATCACATCGCGGGAATACGCAGCATGCTCATTCTTCATGCGGAATCGCGGGTATTCTGCACACATAGGAATGCATTGTTCCGCTTACTTTACGCATGTGGCTATGCCCACCATGCGCAAAGTAAGCGAAAAATGTGTGGATGGTACCCAGGGTCTGGAGCAGAGGAGATTCTCCTCCAGGCCCTGCGTACCATATCCCTGTTAAAAATAGAATTAATATAAAAAATCATGTTATTCTCACCTTCTGGCATCCCCCGCAGCATTCCCAGGCCTCAGCGATGCTCCCGTCAACTCCCGTTCCCAGTGATGCCTTGCAACAATGACTTGTGATGACGTAGCGGTCTCGTGAGATGCTACTTCATCTGGGGTCTTTGTCGCAAGGCATCGCTGGGAATGGGACTTGCGGGGAGCATCTCTGAGGTCTGGGAACGCTGCGGGGGACGCCGGAAGGTGAGAATATCACGTTCTTTTGGGGTTTTTTACATTTTATCTTATTACTATTGATGCTGCATAGGCAGCCTCAATTTTAAAAAGTTGGTCACACTTGTCAGACACTATGTTTGACAAGTGCGACAACCTGTCAATCAGTTTTCCAAGCGATGCCACAGATTGCTTGGAAAACGCTAGCATTCTGCAAGCTAATTACGCTTGCAAAACGCTAGTTTTTCACGGGAATTCCGCATGCGGATTTCCCGTGGCAGGGAGTTGTGGAATTGCCGCTGAAATTTCCACGGCAATTCTGTACATGTGCACATAGCCTAAGATGCGCCAATTCTGATGTTTAGGCCTGGACTGGTGGCAATTAGGGTATTGGTAGTTGGAGTTGATGACAGCTGTGATTTGTCAAAATTCACAACTGCCATCAAACCCTGTGATAGTAATGGAGAGGTGTCTATTAGACACCACCCTTGCTAACCCGGTAATAAAAAAAAAAAAACACACACAGAAAAAAAAAAACTTTATATGAATCAAGTCTCCCCCTCAATACCAATAATTCACCAATTAATTTAAAAAAAAAAATCCCATGCATGTCCATTGTACGCCAACAAATCTGATGCAGTTCAGAAAATTAGAAAAATAAATACAATAGACACTTCCTCGTTCACCAATTTATTGCCCAAAATGTTCCCACAAAGCTCCGTTGTAGTCCACGGTCCCCAGCGACTGTGAATAGCAGTAATGTGACTGCTATTCACAGACGCTGGGTACTGACCGCAACTCTCATCAGCGTCACTGGCTCCTGCTGTGCTTGGTGAGACCCAGTTATGCTGTTGGGCGTTGTCACTGCCTGGCGCCTGTGAATAGTGGTCCCTTTACTTCTATACACACTTGCCGGAGCCAGATTCGAGGATCAAAAAACTATGGCGGAGCTTCATGGAAAGATTTTGGGTAATTGGTGAACGAGGGAGTGACTATTTTTATGCTTTTCAGATCTCCTTTTCTGTGGATTATGGGAGACCTGCATGGGATATTTTTTTTTTTTTTTATAAATTGATGAATGAGGGATAGTGTGGAGGAGTCTTTATTCAAATAAAGTGTTTTTTTTTCTTTGTGTGTGCATTTTTACTACTGGGTTAGGCTAGTTTCACATTTGCGTTTAAGACCGCAGCGGCGGCTTGCGCACGGCCGCCGCTAAGCCCCGCCCCCTGCCGTACCTCCGCCAGTAGCTCCGCCTGCGGGCGCATGACGCTGCATGCGTCCTGCGTCCCCTATCTTTAGCAATGAGGACGCAGGCCGTGCGCAGGTATGCGTTTGGCGGCGCATGCATCCTTTTGACGCTGTGCCGACTGCACCAAATTGCAACAGGTTGTGTTTGGCGCTGGTCGGCGCAACGTCAAAAGGACGCATGCGCCGCCAAACGCATATCTGCGCATGGCCTGCGTCCCCTGTGCTAAAGATAGGGGACGCAGGACGCATGCAGACCGCCGCTGCTGCCTTAAACGCAAATGTGAAACTAGCCTTAGTGGGTCGCCCTCCCAGGGCTGTGGGGTACTCGGTGTCGGCGGGATGTGTCACAGCAGCGGTGACCCGGTCTGTGGCCCTGGGCACCCAATTAATAGGGGGAGTTGTTTGAATGGTGGAATGTAGTTAATGGAATAGTTTGTGACGCCACCTGTGGTGTTCGGCATGAGAGATGTTAGGCCGACGCTGCATGCTGATCCTCTGGGGCTGGTGGTGTGTTGCAGCCCAGATGGCGAAGCTCCCCACAGGTGGAGCTGTAGCCCCAAGGCAGTATAGATGTAGGGGTAGAGGAGAGGCGCAGGCGGTGTAGAAGCTGGTACGCAGATGTAGCAGTGCTGGGTGTGCTGGCGCAAGAATCAATGGAGGACACCAGGGCTTGTAGTTCCAAAGCTTTACTCAGTCTGTAGTACACACAGGTGCCTGCCTCCGTGCCGTGTCCTCCGAGTCAGGGACTCAGTCTCCTCTATAGCGCCTTTAAGTGTGAAGTACTCCCAGTACTGAGTTACACTGGAGTGCCTCCTGACAGATGTTCCCAAGAACTCTACTTGTAAGGCAGACAGCTGTAGCCTGCTTCGGGGACTCCTTACTCCTGAGTCCTGGCTCACTATCAAGGTTGCTGTTGTGCCCCCAAGTCTTAGATGGGAGCATTTACAGCCCACTACTCCACCGGTGTCTGCTGCAGAACCATTAGTGTCCGTACAACCTCGGGGACCGGGCCCCGGTCTTGTGCTCAGAACTTCTAGGCAGGGTTCTCTCCTTACCTACGTCCTCTCTGTTCCCTTTTACTCCTTCGTTCCGTACTAATCTCTCTCTCTCTTATGGAAGATCAGGTTTCAGTTCAATGTCCTTCTCCTTCATTCCTTTCCCGTGCCAGCTGGCTCAGATCATTGAGGCAGCTGCAGCACTCCTTCCTTCATCCCTCTTCCAGGGATCTCCTCTCTGAGTGACTTCCTCCCTCAGACTGACCTACTAACTGACTGACATTCTAAACCTTCCCACTCTTTTATGTATTCTCATCTCCACCCGCCTCCCAGCACGTATAGTGTTCCAAGCAGGGAGCCACCAAATGTGCTCCTGCTACACTCCAAGCAGGGAGCCGCAATGTGGCTTTGCTGAACTACTCTTTTGTGTGGGGTGCGAGTGTTGGAGCATGGTCAGGAGTTCCCACCTTACCTGGATGGTGGGGCACTACACCTTAGGAGCGAGGGGGTGCAGTACCTCTGTGGCGACTGAGCCTCAGGGTCACCACATTAGTAATGCAGGTTTCTGATACACCTGCATTACTAACCCCAGGGGTTGATGGCAACTGTGATTTTTGACAAATCACAGCTATCATCAACTACCATTACCCCGATTGCACTGGAGCGGTGGCAATTGCGAAGAGCCGGGCAAAGCGGGGGGACCCCACATAGTATTTTTTTTTTTTCATTTATTAGCTAAACACATGTACATGTGTGGCGCCCCTGAGGGTTCAGTCGCCACAGAGGTACTGCACCTCCTCCTGAGGTGTGGTACCCCACCATCCAGGTAAGGTGGAGACACCTGACCACACTCCTGCACCTCACACCACAAAGTAGTGTAGCAAAGCACCTTCGGCGGCTCCCTGCTTGGAGTGTAGCATAGCACCCCTTGGTAGCTCCCTGCTTGGAACACGAAACATGCTGGGAGGTGGGTGGAGTTTAGTTCACATAAAAGAGCAGGAAGAGTTGAGTGAGTCGTGCAGTCAGTCACTCAGTCAGTGAGTGAGGATGTAGAAGGACAGGAAGTGCTGCAGCAGGCCACAGTGATCTGGGTCTGCTGGCATAGGAAAGAGACAGAGAAAGGAAGCTTGATTCTCCATTGGGAAGAAGGATTAGCATGGAACGTAAGGAGAATAAGAGAACAAAGACCAGGGTTAGAGGAGAACCCTTTTCAAGTTCTAAGCGCAAGGCCGGGGTCCGGTCCCCGAGGTTGTATGGATACTAATGATTCTGCAGCAGACACCGGAGGAATAGAAGTAGTGACCACTTTATTCCCACACAAGACTTGGGGGCACAACAGCAACATATTAGTGAGCCGGGACTTAGTAGAAAGGAGTCCCCGAAGCAGGCTACAGCTGTCTGCCGTACAAGTAGAGTTCATAGGAACATCTGACAGGAGGAACTGCAGTGTAACTCAGTACTAGGAGTACTTCATTCAAAGGTGCTATAAGAGGAGACGTTCAGAAAAGGCACATATGTTGGCGGAGTGTTGGAAAGGAGTACTTCATCTTGCCTGGAAGTTGGCTGGGCTCCTGACCCTGGAGGGCACGGATGCGGGCACCTGTACCTGCAACAGACTGTGAGTAAAGCTTTGGAACTACATGCCCTGGTGTCCTCCACTTATTCCTGCGCCAACCTGCCCAGCACGACTACATCCCTTGCGCCTGACACTACACCATCTAAGTGTCACTTCACCTACACTGCCCTGGGGCTACGGCCCTGCTTGTCGAGGGCTATAACATCAGCACCACACCATCTGTCCCAGAGGATTAGTCTCCAGCGTCGGCTTACATCTCTATTGCCGAACACCACAGGTGGCGTCACGAATCGCTCATCATAAGCACACTGAACATTCCCCTTTTACAATGGGAGCCCAGGGCCACGGGCCGGGTCCCAGCTGCCGTGACATCTCCCATTGAAGCTCATCGGGACCGGTATCGAGTACCCCACAGCCCTGGGAGGGCGACCCACATGCACGACACTGATTATATATCTCAAGAATATCTAAAGTATCATTCTATCTTTGCACATCTAACACCTAAACATGTCATTTCTATTCTGCATTTTATTCCAGTACGTGTTACATCGGTGATGCACACGGATGCCACATGGATTAGACACACGGACACTGATGGTACTGGTTTTTCCAGTACTGGAAATATCAGGATGTGTGGAGGGGGCCTAACATGGTGTCTGGTCTCTGATTGCTCATTTTTAGCAAATCATGAGCAAAGTGGCTTTTTTTTTTTTTCTTTTTTTTGAGGGGTGGGGGGTGCAAATGGTAATCTCCCCCACATTGTTATATGAATAAGTGTAATTCTTGGTATTAAAGGCTGAGAAATTAGTGAATACCATGCGCACTGCTGTAGAAATGATGGTTCAGGATAAAAAATCAGTGATTTTAATCTCAATCTCCCCTGACGAAGCTACTGGTACTAGCGATACATGTTGGGACAGTTCATTCAGGCACTTGCTGCACTTTAGGCTATGTGCACACGTTCGGAAATGCTGCGGAAATTTCCACAACATTTCCACAACTCCCGCCGCGGGTAAAATGCATGTGAAATTCGCATGTGTTTTCCAGCTAAACACAAGCGTTTTGCAAGCGTATTTAGCTTGCAGAATGCTTGCGCTTTCCAAGCGATTTGAAGTATCGCTTGGAAATGTGATCGACTAGTTGGTCACATTTGTCAAGCATAGTGCTTGACAAGTGTGACCAACTTTTTACTATTGATGCTGCCTATGCGATTCCACAGCGGTAAAATCTGCAGCATTAGCACAGCAATGCAGAATCCCATAGTATTGCATGGTATGCGTTTTCTTAGCGTTTTTGCAGCGGAAAAATGCCACGAAAATGCCAAAAAAAGCAACATGTTCAAACGGCCATATGCTTGTATTCTCAGCGTCTGAGCGGCTGTCAGTGCAGCACAGTCTGGGGTCCAGGGGCTCTTCCATGGCTGCCGCGCCGCCCTCCCCCCTCTGCCGACATCCAGAGCATCCAGGAGGGGCGTCCGCTTCTGAGTCGCGACCGTCTGATGTCACGCGCAAGGCACGCTGGGAATGGGCATGCTCGAGTGACGTCGGGGGCAGCGCTGAATCCAAGATGGCGGTGCCCATGAAGAAATGCCAGCTGGCAAATCACCCCGGCGGCATGGCAGAGGGGGGAGGGGCTGTCGGTGGGCACCGGAGGAGGCGGAGAGTGCAGTGGATCCCTCTTAAAAACAGGGATGACCACAGAAGATGCACTCGTGCACAGAGCTTCATAATGGAAGTGGGGCAAGAAGAGCAGCAACAGCAGCCTTTTCTGCAGGAGCTCTCGCCATATGCATTGCCAAGCCGCCAGCATACCAGGAGTATCCGCTCGAGTGGTAGGAGCGGCAGTCGTGAGGACCGGCAAGACTCTGTGACGTCCAGAAAAAACGTTACACGTGCATCTGAGCAGCCTCCGAAATCGGTACCCTTGACTGACAGCGGTGGTGAGTGATCTACGTGAATGTCACCCTCATGGTAACGAGGTTTCATATTTCTGTTTGATCACTAGGGGTCGAGGAAGTCTAGCGGCAAAACAAAGAACCAAGAATGTGCCCTTTGCAATAACCCGCTGGCAGTTCAGTGGCAGAAAAATCTCTGCTTTGACTGTATAAATAAAACCATACGGGATGAGACCCCTAATTTTGTCACTAGCCTTAGAGCTATAATACAAGAGGAGGTAAAAAGGCTCCTTAAAGGCAGCCCTTAAAAAGACAGGGAAAAGAAGCCGCAAAAGGGATTCCGATTCAGAGACCTTTCTAGCACACAAAGGTCGGGAAAGATCCCTGTCCCCCTCTGCTTCCTCCTCCTATACTCAGTCCTCAAATCCTCCTTGGACAGCGATATAGCGGGCAGTCCATGTTTCCCAACAGAGGATGTAGAAAAATTGGTCAAGGCTGTCAGGTCTACAATGGGCCTTAAGGAGGAAAAACACCTGTCATTGGAGGATGTTATGTTTGGAGGGCTGGAGGTGAAGAGAAAATGCACCTTCCCTGTGAATGACAAGTTAAAGGCTTTAATTGACAGGGAGTGGAAAAAGCCAGAGAGGTTGGGTACCTTACCTTCTACATCAAAAAGGAGGTACCCATTTGAGGAGACAGACTCAGAATCTTGGGGAAAAAGTCCCAAAAATTGATGGTGCCGTTGCGAAGTCCTCAAAAAAGTTATCTCTACCACTAGAGGACTCTGGCGTGCTAAAAGACCTGCTTGATAAAAAAGCAGATGGCTTCTTGAAACATATCTGGGAAGCAGCGGCAGGTGGTTTAAAGCCGGCAATAGCTGGTACTTTACCTCCCGTGCCCTCATGGTCTGGCTACAACAAATAGAGGACCAGATTAGGAATAAAGTTACTAGAGACGAGATACTATCAAACCTGACATTAGTACATGGAGCAGCAGCTTTCCTAGCGGACGCTTCGGCAGATTCCGCAAGGTTAACAGCTATAGCAGCATGCTTGTCAAATGTGGCAAGACGAGCCCTGTGGCTTAAAGGGTGTCCGGGGGATTTAGCATCCAAACATAGGCTGTGTTCCATCCGATGTGACGGTCAATTCCTCTTCGGAAAAAAACTGGAGAAAATATTGGAGCACGTGGGAAGAAAGGCTTTCCCCGATTTCCTGCAGAAACCAAAAAGCAGCCCTTTCGGAGGAGAAGATTTAACAGGGGTTGTCACCCGGGAGACAGAAAAAATTGGGACTTTAAAGAAAAGAGAGGATCGGGCTACATGTTTAAAAGGCTCTCTACATCCTCCAAAAAATCCCCCCCAATGACATCAGAGCAGAGGTAGGGGGAAGGCTTTCTCTCTTCCTGGGCAAACATCTCCCTCAGTACATGGGTCCTAAGTGTAATCAAGGACGGTTTAAAAATAAAATTCATCCGTCCGCCCAGGCAAACCTTCGTAATGACATTCCGAAGAAAGTCCCAGGAGGAGCAAAAGGCCCTGGAGACAGAGGTCTTGTGACTAGTGCAGAAACAAGTCCTACCGGAAGTCCCAACTCAGGAGGAAGGAAGGGGGTTCTACTCCCACCCTCTTTTTGATACATAAGACAGATGGTTCTTGGAGGACTATAGTCAACCTGAGGAAACTCAATCAGTGGGTAGACAACTGTTCCATCAAAATGGAGTCAATCAATTCAGCCATAAAAATCCTGTTCCAGCACTGCCTCATGGCAGTGATAGACTTAAAAGATGCCTATTATCATATCCGAATCCATCGGGAGTATCGGAAGTACTTGAGAGTAGCACTCTGTGTCCAAGGTCAGGTCAAACACTATCAATTTACAGCCCTTCCGTTCGGCCTGTCTACAGCCCCCAGAGTCTTCACCAAAGTGATGGCCGAAGTAATGTAATTTCTTCATTCCCAGGACATAGTGATCGTTCCATACCTGGATGATTTCCTTGTGGTAGGGAGGTCGGGGGCCCATTGCACACACCAAGTGAAGGAAGTGACGTCAACTTAAATAGAATTAGGATGGATAGTAAACATCCCCAAGTTAACATTAACACCAATAAAAGTGCAATCCTTCCTAGGGTTAATACTGGACTCCGAGGGACAGCGCTGTCTCCTACCAGAGAACAAAGTGACCAAGATAAGGAGCCTAGCTTGCACAGCAATGTAAAGGCCAGCTTTGACACTGAGGAATGCAATGTCCCTTTTAGGCTCATTGACATCATGCATACCTGCGGTAGCGTGGGCACAGTTCCACTTAAGACAACTGCAGTGGGAAGTTCTGTCGGCACAGAAACAATTGAAAGGGCATTTAGAAGGAGAACTATGTATTAGGCGTCGGATTCCTGGGGACTGCACAACAGGAATCCGGAGCTGTACATCCAGCGGTCTCCCATTTCCCTCCGACCACTCAGGGACCTGCTCAGCCATCCCGGCGATCCAGGCATCCTGCTCAGACTCGCTCTGTGAGCCTGGATGTTGCTGCCACCTCTGGTGCAGCAATGGTAGCGCAACCTGCTTTGCAGGGAACCGCTCCAGAGGCTAAGTCCTCTCGCCGTGCTGCTGGGCATGCCCGCAAGATGACCTCTCAGTGGAGAGCAGGGGTCACATGCTCAGGTCCTGTGTCAGATCTGATTGGTCCTTCCCAGAGTACTGATAGGTCCTGGAAAGCGCATGGCTATAAAAAGTCGGCATGGCGGCTCGGCCATGCGCTAGTGTACTTATTATGCTATGTGTGAATGGTGATGGATGCATGTGTCTGGTGACTGACTTATTTGAAACCCCTACCCTCGGATATTACGAATGGTGACAGAGTGTTGGTTTAGTCAGCGCCAGGTAGTGGCTAGCTATGCGCCACTGAGCTACCATACCATACACTAGCGTCCGTCAGTGACCGCGTCCCCGGCACTGACGTTAAGCGGCCTCAGTTTACGCCGCGCTGCGGTCAGCAGCATCTCTTGGCGTTCGCGGCTGCGGCGCCACACGCTGGCAGCCTGTGAGGTTAACAGGTCCGGCGCTTACGCCTTATTTCCTCTAGGGCGTCTCTGTGCCTGTAATAAAGCCGCACCTAGCACCTCGGGTGACGCTAACCCGAGTTTAATGCTCCGCCTCCTAGCTAGTCTGCCATTGTCCAGCAGCGGTCTTGTCACCTACCGCATGGTGGACCCCGGGCGGCGAACACACCTCCTATTCTTTTATATTTGGTGCGTTCCGCCGTCCCTAACACTATGTCTCTCCATGGCTCTAAGAGATTCCCTACTCTGGTGAATTGTAGAAGAGCATCTATCAGCCGGTGTCTTGCGGCAAAAAACAGTCGAGGACATCATTACAACCGACGCGACTACTACAGGGTGGGGAGCACATCTGAGATCCCACTCAATACAGGGAACCTGGTCCTCGCTAGAAGGGGATCACGGTTCAAATGTAAAAGAACTATGGGCAGTAAAGAAGGCCGTGAAACATTTTCTCCCCTTGCTTCGGGGTTGCCACACTCGAGTCATGACGGACAATCGTGCAGTGGTAGCTTAAATCAACCACCAGGAGGTAACGAGATCCCGGGGCCTCATGGAAATATCAAATCTACTTTTCCAGTAAGCAGAACAACATCTGTTATCCATCACGGCACTGCATATAAGGGGTGTTGAAAATACACAAGCAGACTTCCTGAGTCCCACACATCAGGGGGAATGGTCCCTAAACCCCCAGGTTTTCCAACAAATAGCACAAGCTTGGGGCAAACCAGAGATAGAACTGTTCGCCACCGCACACAACAGAAAAGTCAGGAAGTTCTGCTCACTAAACGCAAATGAATACCCATTTGCAGTAGATGCCCTTCAGATACCCTGAAAGTTATCCCTGGCCTACTCGTTCCCCCGATAACAATGATTACGATAGTAGTCCAGAAAATCAGGGAAGATCACGCGAGAATAATTCTAATAGCTCCGTTCTGGCCGAGGAGGTCTTGGTTCTTCCTTCTGAGACTGATGTCAGTAACAGATCCACGGATCTTACCGGAGGTTCTAGACCTGCTTACCCAGGGACCAGTGGTCCACTCTCAGGTGAAGGGCTTCCATCTGGCAGCCAGGAATTTGAGAGGGCGCTATTGAGTCGCCAGGGATTCTCACCAGGGTAAAGGGCCTGTCACACTAAGCGATATCGCTAGCAATATCACCACTGATTTTTGTGACGTTATAGCGATATCGCTATGTCTGATACTTACCTCTGACCGCTCCCCCGCTGGTTATCGCTGATCGCGCGAGAACGTCCTGGACCGTTTCTCGTCGTCAGCTTCCTGCGGTGCCGACGAGCGATGCGTGGACACGGGCGGGAGGATGTCAGGATCGCCTCCTCTGACAGGTAACGACCCCCGACCCCTGCTATGTCGCTGGTGAGATCTGCCTGTGTGGCAGCTCACTAGCGACCACTTAGCGATGCACCAGCGATCCTGACCGCGTCATATCGCTGGTTGTACAAACAGGTGCCCGCATCCGTGCCGTGTCCTCTGGGTCTGGGACTCAGTCAACCCCCAGGCCAGATGGAATACTCCTTTCCAACACTCCGCCAACTTGTGCCTTTCTGAACATCTCCTCTTATAGCGCCTTTAGATGAAGTACTCCTAGTACTGAGTTACACTGGAGTTCCTCCTGTCTGACGTTCCTATGAACTCTACTTGTACGGCAGACAGCTGTAGCCTGCTTCGGGGGACTCCTTGCTACTAAGTCCCAGCTCACTATCCAGTTGCTGTTGTGCCCCCAAGTCTTGTGTGGGAATAAAGTTGTCACTACTTCTATTCCTCCGGTGTCTGCTGCAGGACCATTAGTATCCGTACAACCTCTGGGACCGGGCCCCGGCCTTGCACTTAGAACTTCTAGGAATGGTTCTCTTCTCACCCACGTCCTCTGTTCTCTTTTACTCCTCGTGTTCCGTACTAATCCTTTCTTTCTATGGAGAGTCAAGCTTTCAGTGTATGTTGCTCTCTTTCTCCCTTTCCCGTGCCAGCAGACCCAGATCACTGGGATCTGCAGCAGCACTTCCATCCATCTATCCCTCTCTCTAGGGATCTTCTTCTCTCCCCAACCAACTACTGACTAACTCACTTAAACTCTTCCCGCTTCTTGAAATGTAATCTAACTCCACCCACCTCCCAGCACGTTTCGTGTTCCAAGCAGGGAGCCACCAATGGTTGCTTTGCTATACTCCAAGCAGGGAGCCTACACTACTTTGTGGTGTGGGGTGCAGGTGTTGGAGCGTGGTCAGGAGTTTCCACCTTACCTGGATGGTGGGGCACCACACCTCCAGGAGGAGGTGCAGTGCCTCAGGGGCGCCACATAAGGAGGGCCATATTATGATACATGTCAGTTACTAGTCAGTGCAGGAAAGATCAATCCTTGTTTTATAGCCTTTCAGGGTAGTAGAAAAGGGTATGAGTTAGTTAAAAGTACCATTGCCAGATGGATGAGGGAGGCCATTATATTTTCCTACTCTGCGAATGGCGCTCCGGTTCCTGAAGGCTCACTCCACCAGAGCCGTGGCTACCTCCTGGGCAGAGAAGGCTGAAGTATCGATTGAGCAGATTTGTAAAGCTGCTACCTGGTCCTCACCTTTGACCTTCTTCAAGCACTACCGACTTGATCTATCTTCCTCTACTGACCTAACCTTCGGTAGATAGGTGCTGCAAGCAGTGGTCCCGCCTTAAGGTGTCTTACTCTACAAAAGTCTCTCATGTGTGCCATCATGGGAGACGGGAAAACACCAAGGTTACTTACCGGTAGCCGGTCTTTCAGGAGCCCATGATGGCACCTGTATATTCCCCCCCCCCATCACTCCTTTGGTGTGCACTATAGTTCAGGTGCTTTTTCAGTTAATAGAATGTGATAGTTTTACCATGTGTACTAACCCAGGGGGGCATCTCATGCGCTCTAAACCAACTGAAGCGAGGGAGAGGTACCGCCCTTTTATCTTCAGTAGGGTTCCTGTCCTGATAGGGCAGATACCCTCTCTCATGTGTGCCGTCATGGGCTCCGGAAAAGCCGGCTACCGGTAAGTAACCTTGATGTTTCTATATGCTCCTGTAGGTGTGTGCATTGCACTTTATTCAGGATCTGCTATAGTTGATCAAGTACTCTAATGCTTGAACTTTATCTTTTTATTATACAGCTTGTCCCCTCTCAGATTACATATCTTATATATCCTGGATTTAATACATGTTTGGTTATTTTGCAATGGAACATATATTATCTTATATACTATGTGTACCTTAGATTTAACATATATCAGGCCATTTTGTTATGGTACATTTCCATGCATTATCTGAGGGGGTTTTTGTGTCTATTGACATTATTGTGTAAGATTATATACTGGCCATCTTTATTTTATGGTGGCCTTGCAGTTTTTTATTCTAGGGGATATTGAACCCCTTTGTGCCTGTCCATACATGCTCCTATAGTGAGTTATTCATGTCTCATGGTTTTTCCTTTTTTTAATTGTTTTTAATGTGATTTTTTGCACTGTGTTTTCAATAAAGCTTTTTTCACTTGTTTGTTTATGGTGTGTGCACCATTATTTGTGCTACTTTTCCTCTCCTTTTGTTCTTGTTGCATTTTGCGCCCTTGTGTTGCACTACCTTTTACTCTTTATTATTTAAGCTGTACCCACCTTTTTTTCCATATTTAATCTCAATCTAAACGCTTTTCGAAATCAATAGGACTTCCTCAGGAGATGCTATAACTTATAGCATCTCCTGAGGAAGAAGTCCCATTGACATTGAAATGTGTTGCGTGTTTTCTTTTATCCTGAACTTGCCTGAACCGTCATTTGTACTGCAGCACGGATGGTATTCTCAGCCTTTTATAGTATGATGGGTCACTAGGTTGACCAGTGAATCTGCAGCAGCTGTCAATTCTGACAAGTTTATATGCTTTATCTAAGATATATCAGGTGAGTGCAATCTGATTGTATGCTCTCACATCTCCATCGGATAAGACTCGTGTAACAGAACCCCCCAGCACCACGAATAGGAGATGCATGTATGATAATTGTAATGTGAGAAGTATGCCCTTAATGCAGCAATCGACCGGCTGCCCCCCTGGGCAGAGGTAAACGAGATATCCCACTTCTGACCTCCCCCCCCACCTTTGTAAATCTCAAGGCTATTGTAATGTACGTCTGGCGTCTTAATTGGAGCCTGTTATCTACTGGCCCGACACACATTGATTGTCCTGCCCTCTGTATGTACTGTATATATATTCTGAGACCGATGAGTAAAATGTCACACTGGAAATGCGTGGAGAAGCAGTGATCTTTTATATGTTCCTATGTTACAAAGCCTTTCGAGCCAGCGTCCTTCATCCAGAAGTGAGGAAAAGCGGGGTGGTAATGTAAAGAGGTATTACAGCACAGAAACCCCATTACAACCCTATTTTGCAATTTTTCTCTCCTACAGTGTATTCATTAAGTGTAATTCTTGTCAGTTATAAGGTTTATAAACCTCCCTCACCCAGTGAAGATGGCCGTGTTTTAGAAGCATCCCTTTCCTAGCTGTAAGTGCTTTTCAGGCATAACAAACATGGACGTAACTATTATAACTTGATGCTTTTAAAATGAAAAATCATTGTTGTTTTACCAAGGTTCCCATCACGTGTGTTTCCGGTACGTGTGGCGTCATTTTTCACACGTATCGGAGGAACGCACACCCAATATAAACTATGGGGCAGTGCACATGTCCGTGTGTTAACACAGACTGTGTCCGTGTGGAGTTAATGTAGACATGTCTGTTCTTTTTTCCCAGCAGCACAGATGACAATACATAAGTGTGACCGTCTTTTTGCTGGCAGTGTGACATGGACCGGAATAGAGTGCAAAATAGAAGTGAACATTTCTGTGTATGAAAGATGTATAAAAATAGCTATGAGGCAAATAGATATCTGTGAGATATATAATTAGTGCCTCGCATGTAGGTTAATGTACATGGATTAACCTAATAAATGAAGACTTTTGGGGTCCAATTTATTCTGTTACCCTTGGGAAAATAAAAAAATAGCGGGCTAAATAAATCATTTTTGAGGGGAAAAAAATGATTTTTTTATTTTCACTGCTCTGCATTATAAACTTCTGTGAAGCACTTGGGGGTTCAAAGTGCTCACCACACATCTAGATAAGTTCCTTGGGGAGTCTAGCTTCCAAAATGGGATTGCTTGTGGGGGTTTCTACTGTTTAGGCACATCAGGGGCTCTCCAATCGCAACATGACGCTCGCAGAACATTCCATCAGTCTGCATTCCAAAATGGGGCTCCTTCCCTTCTGAGCTTTCCAATGCGCCCAAACAGTGGTTCCCCCCCACATATGGGGTATCGGTGTACTCAGGACTAGAGATGAGCGACTTTGCCTTTTTTCGGGTCTAGTCGGGTTTCATGAAACCCGACTTTCGCGAAAGTCGGGTCGAACGCAATCTGCCGATTATCGTGAAAAGTCGAAAGCCGGCTGAAACACGAAACCCAATGCAAGTCAATGGGGAAGAAAAGTTGGCACTGAGTGGAGGACAGGAAATGCACCTACAGTACCCATTTTAATGCCAAAAACATCAATTCTTATTACTTAAGCTTGTCAACCTTAATTTACTTTATAATAATAGCTAGGCATTGAAAACTGGGGGATATTTGGCTAAAGTTGTGGGGGGGTAGGGCTGGCTCCAGATTTTCGTGGGCCCAGGGCCAAAGAGTGTCACTGGGCTCCTTTAAGGCTACTTTCACACTTGCTTTGTTTTGCAGCGCGTTTCTCCCGCAAAAAAAGCATGGAAAAAACGCATACAAATGCTGCGGTTTTTTTTAAGCATTTTTATGAGCATGCATGAAAAAAACGCAGCGTTTTTATGCGTTTTTAATGCGTTTTTACCGCGTTTGCGTTTTTTCTAACATTAGTTGGCCCCTCACACTAACCCAAACCATGACTTTACTAACCCTAACCAAACCATACCCTAACCCTAAACCCTAACTAACCCTAAACCCTAACCATTAACCAATTCATACTAACCCTAACCCTAAACCCCCTTAACTAACCCCAACTCTATCTCAAACCCCTAATTTCCATTGTCTAACCAATGGTCAACAAAAAAACGCATACATGAGCATGCCAATGCGCACCCATAGACTTATAATGGGTGTCTTGCTGTAAAAAAAACGCATTGCGCGTGCATGCGTTTTTTTGAGGCAAGTCGGACGCCCAAAAAATGCAACAGGATGCATTTTGTGCGCCCGAGCGCAGACCACAAAAAAACGCATGCGCGTAAAAACGCATACAAACGCATGTGTATGCGCACATAAGCGCATCCCATGCAAAATATAGGGGGAAAAAAAGCATGCGGTTTTTTTTTTAGCGCTAAAATACAGCGCAAAAAAACGCAAGTGTGAAACCAGCCTAACACATGCCACAATTCATGATCCTCTGATACGGCAGAGAAATAGCGGTACAGTACGATGAAAAATACTTCACTTCTTACATCACATGACTGATATCCATTTTAAATTCTCCAACAGCTCCAAAAACGGACAGTATATTACTCCATACAGTATTATGGCCACCGCATAGTGCGCCATACAGAGTAATGAGGCCCATATATTTCTCCATACAGAATCATTGGTCCCATATAATGTTCGATACAGTATATGATGAGCTCCACATAATGCTACAGTATATGTTGGTCCCCATGGATGAAGCTCCACTGTCTTATGGGCCCAAATAATGCTCCATATATAATGGCCCCATTTCAAATGCTCCAGTGTGTAATGGGCCCTGTAAATGCTGCTCCAGTGTCTGATGTCTCACATTTGGAAAGCTCCAGCATATGATGGGCCTCACGGATGATGCTCTAGTGTACGATTGGTCCAAATAATGTTCCATATATAATCTGCCCCATTTACAATTCTCCAGTATATGATGGGCCCCATGGATGATGCTCCAGTGTCTTATGGGCCCAAATAATGCTCCATATATAATGGGCCCCATTTCTAATGCTCCAGTGTATAATGGGCCCTGTAAATGCTGCTCCAGTGTCTGATGTCAACCTTTGGAATCTTCCAGTGTATGGTGGGCCACATATATCATTCTCCCAAAAATTGCTCCCAACCTTTAAAACAATTAAATAAGTCTCCTCGATAGGGAATACCTGTACTCTGGACTCCTCGTCGTCCCCATCTTCCATCTCTCTGCACTTTACTGTTTAGGCAGAGGGCGTACAGACGTGATGTCATTGCGCTCTCTGACCAGAATGTCACTGTCAGGAAACGCGGAAGACGTCACAGAGGTGGAGTAGGGAGAGGTAAGTATTTCAACTTTGTAAGTGCTGTGATCCTGAGCAAGCAGGGGGGGCCCACTCGTTGGCGACGGCACTGGCACAGGGCCCCTCATAGTACAGCAGTGTGTCTGGCGGCGGGTGGGTGGGGTGGGTGGCAGACACTTTTGCGTACTATGAGGGGCCCTGTACCAGTGCCGTCGCCCATGAGTATGCCCCCCCCCACCTGCTCAAGGAACCTGCACTTTCATCTGCACCTTCCTCTTTGTCACCGTGTAAGGTGGTATAGTATGCGGGAAGGTTGAACCTGAGTTTCGTCAGGGTCAGATTCTGGCTGTGTAGAGTGCGAGGGGAATGTGGTGGTCTGGGTCAATGTACCAGCAGATTCATCTAGCAGTGGCTGGTCATCAGTGCACTTTTGGTGCCCCCAGGAGTACGGTCGCCACAGTGGCATTACCTTCCTCCTAGGGAGTGTGATGTCATGCTTGGGAGCAACGAAGGATCTCTAGCAGTTAAACCAACACACAACACAGTTCCCACTCCAGGCCAGCAGGGAGAGCTCTGAACCTGACTGCTGAGGAGCTGCTCTCTGTGGTCGGGAGGAGGGAAGTTAGGGCAGTCTGTGAAGGGAAGGGGAAGTGTGTGGACGTGAGAAGGGGAGCTGGAGGATGAGCAGAGTTAAGGCTCACTCCTAGCTGGAGTGCATGGTCCGGATTCCGGTCTCCGAGTTTATAGGGACACTGACGGTGCTGCAGCAGAAACCGGAGGAATTAGCAGCTGTAAATGCTTTGTTCCCAACTAAGGCTCGGAGGCCCCAGCAGCGACTTGTGTGAGTCAGAAGGAAAAGGCTACGGCTGCCTGTCATATGAGAAAGTTCCAAAAGAGAGTCAACAGGGGGAACTTCAGTGAACTCAGTACTGCGAGTACCTCAGATAAGCGCTAGAACGGAGGCCACACTACCTATCTGCAGAGAGAGAATTCCAAATTTGCTTCCAGGCTGACAAACTCCTTCTCCATCTGTACTCTGGGTCCTGGACGGCACTTACCAAGTACAGGTAAAGGAACTGCACGACTGTGTCTGTCATCTTTCTCCTGCGCCTGGCGCACGGCTCTGCTACATCCTGCACTGCACACCATCTACCAACTCTTTCATCTGCCCTGCGACTACGGCCCTACCTGTGTAGGGCTGCTACATCTTAGCTGCACCACCACATCTGTCCCAGAGAAGCGACACTGCAGCGCTGGTCAATCTGATCAGACACCACAGGTGGCGTCACGTATCATTCACCTATAAACATTATTCACCCCTTTGCATGGACGCCCAGGGCCATGGACCGGGTCACCACCACCGTGACACATCCCTCTGAGACACCGGCCTGGTACCGATTAACCCCACTACCCTGGCTGGCCACCCACACTCCATGTCAGATTCATCTTGGACTTGGGAATTCATGATTTGACTTGATAACCTAGGCATGGTATGTGAGAAAGAGCTACATGGACTAATGTGAAGTGTGGCCTGCTGCATCATTCACTTTTGGTGGGGGTGAAGGACACAAGGAAAGGGGTTCTTCCTGACCAGGAGCCAGCACTTGACTCAGTGCTTGCATTTTTTGAAACTTCAGAAGAGGAGGGCATATTAGCTGGAGTCTGTTTCGGCAATGTAAGCCAAAACCAGTTCCTGATGCTCCGACTTTAAAAGCGGTTAACCTACTCCCAGAAAAGGTAGCCTTCCAGGCCTTCCGGAGCAAGACCATGACGCAGGCTCAACACCTCCTGCCTTAGCTGTTATTGTGCTTTTGCCACTACCAGCAGATGCACCACCACCACCATCAGTACCAGCTGGCAACCCCCGCCCACTTCCACGGCCTCTTCCACCATACTTCCTCATTTTTGGGAAAATGTACCCAAAATACCACCAGCTATATGGTACTGTAAAACAAGGTACAAGGTGTGTATATAGTATTGGGGACAATTTGAATCTCCCTAGAGATTTTAGGAGGCTGAACTATTCTCACGCCCACTATAGATTTACACCTCAATTTAACAGGCTGAAATTGGCTAGTGTATGTCAGGGTACAAGGTGTATATAGTATTGGGGAGAATTTGAATCTCCCTAGAGATTTTAGGAGGCTGACAATGATGCTCTCAGTCCAAGTATGGCAGCAGGCAGCCTAATAAGCAGGTCTGCTGCACACACAAAAGGGTGGAAAAATGAGCGCTTGGTAACTCTGCAGAAAAGAGGAAGAAAAGTATTTTTGCTTTTAAAAAAGCAGTTTGCACAGCAGTGTGCAAACAGCAATGCAGCTATCAGGGAGCCTTATAAGGCAGCCTAATAACCAACAGAGCTGATGCACAAAAATATAGCCTCCCCTGTCACTGCACACAAACTGTTGTGTTGTACAGTGAAAATCGCTACCAGCAGAAGCAATTTTTTTGTTCTTCTTCCCTGCCTAACACTCTCCCTTATTCAGAATCAGCAGCCGCAACCTCTCCCTAATGCTAAGATCGGCAGAAGTAAGAAGGCGGTCGGCGTGCACGCCCTTTTATAGCCCCTGTGATGCCACACAAAGCAAGCCAATCTCTTGCGTGCCCTTCTCAAAGATGGTGGTGACCGCTGCCCATGTCATCGCGTTGCCCACAGTGTGTGTCCTCCATCATTGGTTGAAAAAGGGCGCTGGAAGCATCATTTGAAACGCGACTTTGGCACTCTGGTCGCCGACCTCGTGGCCAACCTCACGCTATGGTTGGGTTTCGTTTCATGAAACCCGACTTTAGCGAAAGTCGGCGACTTATGAATTTGACCGACCCGTTTCGCTCAACTGTACTCAGGACAAATTGCACAACTTTTGTGGTCCAATTTCCCCTGTTAGCCTTGAGAAAATAAAACATAGCGGGCTAAAAAATCATTTTTGAGGAAAACAAAAATTATTTTTTTATTTTCACTGCTCTGCGTTATAAACTTCTGTGAAGCACTTGGGGATTCAAAGTGCTCATCACACATCTAGATAAGTTCCTTGGGGGGGTCTAGTTTCCAAAATGGGGTCACTTGTGGGGGAGCTCCAATGTTTAGGAGCGCTCTCTTTCTCTCTCTCTCTCTTTCTCTCTCTCTTTCTCTCTCTTTCTCTCTCTTTCTCTCTCTTTCTCTCTCTTTCTCTCTCTTTCTCTCTCTCTCTCTCTCTCTTTCTCTCTCTCTCTCTTTCTCTCTCTTTCTCTCTTTCTCTCTCTTCTCTCTCTTTCTCTCTCTTTCTCTCTCTTTCTCTCTCTTTCTCTCTCTTTCCTCTCTCTTTCTCTCTCTTTCTCTCTCTTTCTCTCTCTTTCTCTCTCTTTCTCTCTCTTTCTCTCTCTTTCTCTCTCTTTCTCTCTCTTTCTCTCTCTTTCTCTCTCTTTCTCTCTCTTTCTCTCTCTTTCTCTCTCTTTCTCTCTCTTTCTCTCTCTTTCTCTCTCTTTCTCTCTCTTTCGCTCTCTTTCTCTCTCTTTCTCTCTTTCTCTCTCTTTC